>NC_061110.1:106800659-106820659 GCF_015104395.2 Macrobrachium nipponense
TTCGTAATTTTTTTTTTATTAATACTTGAGATATAAGTTCTTGATCTTCGAATTATGCATTATATCTGTTGAAATATTAGAAATGTGATGTAGAGAAAAAAATATGACCCCTCGAGAAAGAGATTCATTATTGAAATTAAAATTTTTTTTATTCGTATCCTTCTACTGTTCGGATTATAATGGCAATTTTACATAACATTCACCGTTTTTTATGGTTTACTGAACTCTTCTCTATTTCGGAAAGGATAAAGTAGCACTTTGATGATTGATGTTTAATATTAGAAATAAGCTCTTGATAAGCGATTGTCTTTACTGTATATTGACTGTGATCATGAACTAACAACTCGACTTGTTATGTTTATTACTACCGTAACATGAAGTTTATAATCCCAAAAGAATTTCCGTTTGTTTATTACCTTGTTTTTCTCACCCTTTATCTTGTTCACATCTACAAATCATTTGTAAAGTAAGATTAAGATTATTACTTCCAAAATCATTTCATTTTACTTGTTACTCACTTCATTTCTCGCCTTTATTTTTATCAGGTCTAAAAACTATTAGCCTTGTAAAATTAAAGGTTCTAGTTCCAAAACCATTTCCTTTTACTTACCAACCCATCTTTGTCTTGTTCATTTAAATTCAAATATCTTTGTCTTGTTCATTTAAATTCAAATATCTTTGTCTTGTTCATTTAAATTCAAATATAAAAATTATGAGAAATTAATTTTATTTTAATAGCATAAGACTCCTTTAACCTTGAATTTATAGTCCCTTTTATGCTATCAACGAACGCTGACCAAAAAAAAAATATTAATAATAAATGACATGCAAGCAGTAATGTGACTGAATGCAACTGCCATTCGTGTATCCCCAGAAAACGCGTCTTCAGTCAAAATCCTTTTTATGTGATTCTCTGAATTCTCATCAAAGAAACTGCTCATTACATTAATGGACGTGATCCTATCCTAACTGCTGCTGCCGCTGGTACGTTATCGGAATCCATGCCACTGGTAATTCTGGCTTCCTGGGAGACTGCAGGATCTTTGCTCCATACAAACATTTGGGACTGCTAATAAGAAGAAAGTCAAGAGACCAGAGTGTATTTACGATATTGAAAAGTCTGGATACTCAATATGTATATAGCGCTCTCATGCCTTTGGATAAATGCTGCAGATACAGGAAGCATATATTGCTAAGGAGAAGACCAAGACGAAAAATAATAAATGGATCTTTAGGCATTGATATAAATTCCCCCCGGAATCCTAATCCTGAATATTAATTTGCCTCCGCTTTGAATGTCCTAATAATACTCCTATGAAGCACATACTTTTGGAAAAAAAATGACATGATTTCTGCTTACGATAACTTAATCTTCATTAGACTGATTTATTCTAGTATAAAATCACTGAATTTTGTAGTAAAATGTGCTTTTAGTTGCTAGCGTTGAATGAAAACTCGAAGTGTAATATATATGTGTATATATATATATCATATATATATATATATATAAAAAATATATATATATATATATATATATATATATATATATATATATACTAATTACACTTCGAGTTTTCATTCAACGCTAGCACCTAAAAGCACATTTTACTACAAAATTCAGTGATTTTATACTAGAATAAATCAGTCTAATGAAGATTAAGTTATCGTAAGCAGAAATCATGTCATTTTTTTCCGAAAGTATGTGCTTTATAGGGGTATTATTAGGACACTTCATAGGGCTATATTAGGACACTATATAATATATATATATATATATATATATATCATATATTATATATGTATATATGATATATATATATATATATATATATATATATATAATATATATATATATATATATTATATATATATCTATATATATATATATATATATATATATATATATTCTATATATATATACATATATGTAATGAAGTAACAACTTGACGTGATATGATTACTGATACTGTAGCATTTTTAAAGTTGTTAATTCCCAAACCATTTCCTTTTCCTTGTCAACCTACACCGTCCCCCCCCCCCCCCCCCCCCCACCTTCCACACCCCCATTCTATTCCAAATCTAAACATTATTAAGTTATGAGCTTTTCTGAATAGAAGGCTGTGTCTTTACATTCGATTTCATAGTCCCGTTTCCCCTGTTAACATAAGCAGACAAAAAAAAAAAACGACATGCAAGCAGTACCGTGACTCAATGCAACTGCCACTCGTGCATCCCCGTCTATCGTCTCAGAAAATGCGTCTTCAGTCAAAAGTTTTTTTTTTTCTTCTTCTTTTTTTTGTGATTCCCTGAATTCTTATCAAAGAAACTACTCATTACAGTAATGGACGCAAATCCTAACTGCTGCTGTTGATGGAACGTTATCGGGAACCATGACATTGGTAATTCTGGCTTCCTGGGGACTGTGGGAGATGTTGCTGTATACAAGAAGTTGGAATCGCTAATAAAAAGACAGTCATAGACCAATGTTTATTTCCGATACTGAGACGTCTGGATACTCAATATGTATATAAGTACTCTAGTGCGTTTGGATGAATGTTGCAGATACAGACAGCATCCATTACTATAAGAAAATATCCTTGACGAAAAAAATATCTTTGGCGAAAAATGATTACGTAAGTGAAGTCTAGACCTTCAAATGAATTCTACTGTATCCTTAAACCTACACAGTTATTTGCCTTAACTCGAAAGTTGCTAGCAATACCCCTTTTGAAGCACATACTCTATCAAAAGATGACTTGATTTTTCCACTGGGAGATCAAATATTGTAGCATAATATGCCTCTGGCTAGTAACATCTTAAATGCGAGTGGGCGCTACTTCGGGGCCGGCGAATATATAAAGAAAGAAATATATATCACACACACACACACACATATATATATATATAACATATATATATTTATATATATATATATATATATATATTATTATATACTATATATAGATATTTACTATATATATAAAAGTTCACAGGGCCAGCGATAATAAGTATATTAAATAATAATGCAAGAATTAAAAAGGAGGAAAAAACGGAGCAGATATCACCCAGGAAAATAAGAGGCTAGACACAAATAAACAAATAAAAAAAATTAGAAATCATAATCACCAAGATTTGTCAGCATTGTCTTTGCCAGGCTTAATTAATTTTTCTAATATAATAATCAGTATATTCCTACACATATTTACAGAGATACCAGACACGAATTAGTTGACAATTTAACGTTACTATATTTTACCTCAGGGGAAAAATTTGATTATATCTTAGTTTAACCAGACCACTGAGCTGATCAACAGCTCTCCTAAGGCTGGCCCGAAGGATTAGATATCTTAACGTGGCTAGCAACCACTTAGTTACTTAGTAACGGGACCTACAACCTATTGTGGGATCCGAACCACATTATATCGAGATATGAATTTCTAATCACCAGAAACAATTTCCTTTGATTCTACGTTGGTAGAGCGGGGAATCAAACTTGCGACTACCGTATCGGTAGGCGAGTAGGTAAACCTCTCGGCCAACGAGGAACTATTGTATCAACTATTAGGTAAAGTGTGTCGTAGGTGTTCGAGAAAGTGTGGTTAAAGAGAAGTTTCATGATTAAACGAAAGTGGAAATTATACTAGTTTCCACAATTAGAGAGAAATTAGAGCAGTCTAATTTCTCTCTAGAAGCTGAACTAGTTAATGTTTCCAGAAGGGGTTAAACGAAGGATGTAGAAGTCAGATGGAACAATAAAAAAGAAGGATCTTCCCACAGTAAAGGTGGAATGCTGTTAATACAGAAAAGGATAGATTAGGAGGACGGAGGACAGGGGAAAATAACATCATTTACAGCAACAGATAAGTGACAGGAGTTCAAAGAGTATCCGTTTTCTAAAAGTTGAAATAGTAATAATTACTAAAATAGTATCTGTTAATTCGTGAGGGTGGAATAAAAAACTTATCAGTTTACAGAAGTATGTAAGAGCGATGTTGGAGATTAATGGTTATTGTCTTGCAACTCGAGTAACCCCATTTTCTTAAAAAAAAAAAATTCCTGTTGGTCATAAATGATTTATGAGGTGTTGCAGATGTAGAAAACGGGATGGCCAAAGAGTAGAATAATCTAAAGGCAAGGATATCTCAACATCGAAAAACATGGTAAACCTCTAATCAACAGAAGTGTTGCAGATCAGGATCATGCCACAAGAACAACTGTCATTTTTGTAAAAAGGAGAAGACTCGTTGGTTCTAGTCTCGATAAGCCTCAAAGTAGACTAGCTTGAGAAGTGACAATACAATTCACCCCAAGATGAGAGTAGTTGGAGTTGTTTGAAGTACAAATGATGAAGAAACGATCAAGTGTACTGATTATAGAATCGTAATAAGCGACCTTTGCGTTTGGTAGTATGATCTCCCGTATGTATCGAATTCCCCCTTTAAATCCGGACAAAAGCTACTAAGATTGTGGATGATAATGTAGAGAAACACAAGATATAATAAGCAGTGAATATAGAATAAACTCTCTCTCTCTCTCTCTCTCTCTCTCTCTCTCTCTCTCTCTCTCTCTCTCTCTCTCTCTCAGAGCTATGAACATAAAACTGAAAATGTTTCAGACTGACTCTACCTCAAAAGGAAAAATCCCATTCACGTATAATGCTGTGTAATAACTTGCAAAAAACCATTATAATACACCGCAAACCACTAATGCTTGTTTCACCATGTTCGTTTATATATATTATATATATATATATATATATATATATATATATATATATATATATATATGTGTGTGTGTGTGTGTGTGTGTGTGTGTGTGTGTCTGATGTTATACTGACTACTGCCCTATGTTGTCTAAAATCTTCTGCTGTTGTTCAGAATATAAATGGCTGGTCTAAATTCTTTCGCACTTCCTGACACGTATAGATTAAAGCTGATATTTGCCAGCGTACTATGGACTCAGTTAAGATGAACAAACGCTTGACACTCGGTTTTCGTTTGCCTTTCATAACTCAGTCTAGATCCTCTTGTGATAAAATACAAACAAATGAAAAACGTAAAATCGAACTAAAATTTTAAAAAAAAGTGAAGTCCATCTAGCAATATTTTTGGGGGGATTTCCTGCCACAATTTCTCAACTTCTGTTGAACTAGACATCCGTGGAAGCCTTTCTGTCTATTTCTGAAGCTAGCGTTACTCTAACATTTTCCATTTATCGTTATAGTAGAGTTTTTTTTTTTTTTTATAATCTCGGGCATTACTCTAATATTTTCCATTTATCCTTTTTAGTCAATTTTTTCTATCATAATCTCGGGCGTTACTCTAACATTTTCCATTTATCCTTTTTAGTAAAGTTTTTCTTTGTCATAATCTCGGGCGTTACTCTAACATTTTCCATTTATCATTTTTAGTAAAGAATTTTTTTCTTTGTCATAATCTCGGGCGTTAAGTACTCTATCATTTTCCATTTATCACTTTTAGTAAAGTTTTTGTTTTTGTCATAATCTCGGGAGTTACTCTAACATTTTCCATTTATCATTTTTAGTAAAGTTTTTTTTTTTGTCATAATCTCGGGAGTTACTCTAACATTTTCCATTTATCATTTTTAGTAATTCCATTACCGTTTTTGGTAAAGTTTTTGTTTTTGTCATAATCTCTGGCGTTACTCTAACGTTTATCGCATTTAGTAAAGTTTTTTTTTTCTTTTTTTTGTTTTTTTGCCATTGTCTCGGACGTTACTCTAACATTTTTCTGTTCATCGTTTTTAGTAACGTTTCTTTTTTTGTCATAATCTCGGGCGTTACTCTAACATTTTCCATCTATCGATTTTAGTCAATATTTTTATACTAATCTCGGAGTTCACTTCTGTAGCTAGACTACATCATTATTTACAAATAGTTGGAATATATTTTTAAGTGCACGTCGAAGAAAAGTATTTGAGAAAAAAATTATAAAATGGCACTGTTTGTTGTCCATTAGAATGAATGTACTATATATAGCTCTTGTTTCACACATTTTATATCAGTATTTATTTTAGGTAAATCCCAAATCTAGAATATTCTCAGCTCAATGTTGATAATTCTTCTAGAGCATATTTACCCAGCAGCAAGTGGTCATGAATAAGTTGCTAATATTCAGAGATACTTACCTTTCATAAACACAAGAAACCCTTGAAAATTCATCTTTGAAAAAGGACCATATTAAATTAGATATAACTTTTAGAAGTACTCTTAACGTATTTAATTAAACAGTGTCCTGAAGATTTAGTTTAATCTTATCAATCATATTCTTAACTGAGCAATGTGTTTTCTCATTAATATTATTCTTCATCTGCTTTCCAGAAACATAATTTAGTTCATAAAATACCAACTGACATGAATCGAGGAATTAACAGAAATAATGGAATATACTAGGTAATATGCGTATACATACATACATATATATATATATATATATATATATATATATATATATATATATATAATATATATATATATATATATATATATATTATATATATATATATATATATATATATATATATATATATATATATATATATATATATATATATATATGATATATATATATATATATATATATATATATATATATATATATATATATATATATATATATACTATATATATATATATATATATATATAATATATATATATATATATATATATATATATATATATATATATATATATATATATATATAAATAACCATTAAGCTACAAATGTCCTTTATTATCTAGTTCCCTCTACCTCGGAATTAATATATTATCGTAGGTATGTTAACCGCAGGGGAATTTTTAATCGATAAGATTCGTCGGCTCATGGGCGCGAACCACAGAACCAAGAATTCAGGACGTACAAGCAAAGCGCTCTAAATCACACGGCTAATTCCCCTTCGGTTAGCATATATGAAAATATCTTAATTCCGAGGTAGAGTGAATTAGATATTAGAAGAACATTTGTAGCTTAATATATATATATAATATATATATATATATATTATATATATATAGATTATATATAGTATATATATGTTCTTCTAATATCTAATTCACTCTACCTCGGAATTAAGATATTTTCATATATGTTAACCGAAGGGGAATTAGCCGTGTGATTTAGAGCGCTTTGCTGAATTCTTGGTTCTGTGGTTTGCGCCCATGAGCCGACGAATTTCTTATCGACTAAAAAATTCCCCTGCGGTTAACATATACGCTAATATATTAATTCCGAGGTAGAGGGAACTAGATAATAGGACATTTGTAGCTTAATGGTTATTTATATATATATATATATATATATATATATATATATATGATATATATATATATATATATATATATATATATATATATATATATATATATATATATATATATATATATATATATATATATGAAGATTTATGCAAATATTTAAGGAGAGAGCTATGAAAACGTGTGGATAGTTTTAGAATCCATTCAAGTTTACGCTGGATTATATATATATATATATATATATATATATATATATATATATATATATATATATATATATATATATATATATATATATATATATATATATATATATATATATATCTAATAAAAGAGCCCATAAAAACACCAAAATGTAGAGAGAAAAGTACTATATTTCAGAGACTGCTGTCTCTCTCTTCAGGTATATGAATGAGAAAAGTTTATAGAAAAGGTGGTATTTATCCAAGAGATTCGTCCACAAGTAAGCCAATTTAGGTCACCCCCGTTGATAATCTTCCTTTAATCTTCTTAAGCGTTGGTTGAATGAACACTGCGTCGACGATATCTGATATCCAATTCCCTTTTGAGATGTTCATTACCTGCTTCTCTTTTTATTAAGGCCGATTCCATCATTTGACTCTTGTACCGCGGCAGTTTGCTGCTATAAATTACACGTGACATATTCCAGTTTATTCTATGGTTATGTTCATTTATATGGTTGAAAATAGCCGAGTTCTGTTGTCCATACCTAACTGACCATTTGGTGTTGTATTAATCTCTGGGGAAGTGATTTACCTGTAAATCCGAGGTAAGATTGGTCACAGTCCTGGCATATATATATATATATATATATATATATATTCATATATAATATATATATATATATATATATATTATTAATATTATATATATATATATATATATACATATATATCTACATATATATATAATCATATATATATATAAGTATATTTATAATATATATATTATATATATATACGTATATATATATATATTTATTATAATATATATCTATAATATATATTTTATATATATATATATATTATAATAATATATATATATATACAATCCAGCGTAAACTTGAATGGATTCTAAAACTATCCACGCGTTTTCATAGCTCTCTCCTTAAATATTTGCATAAATCTTCATGGTGACAGAATTAATTCAATTCACTCTGACCTTGGCTTGATATAATAACATAAAAGGGGGGTTTCGCTTAAGCGAATGAGCCCGGCCTGTCTAAACTTTATCGTTGGTGACGAAAGTAGCAATTAGATAGTTTTGGCTTCGGAACTGATGATTCGGACGCCAACTTTGATGAAAGTTTAATTGGTTTTCGATTCCGGAAAGTAGAAGAAATTAGTATTCTGTATATACCATCCACTTATATGCTTTATATCATTTTTTCATTCGTAGATTATTTTTCATGTTTTGGACTTTGATTGCCCAGTTTCATAATGATTGATGTGAAAAGGAAAGTACTAAAACTGTTGTTAGAGGGAGAATGGCGATTTTGTCGTTGTATTTATGGGAAACAGCAACAACAAAAGCCTTTTGATAAGTTTGTCAACCTACTCGCATCGATGCCGCCAACATTAGGTGAACATTTTAATATCTAACTATTTATCATATTAGAATTCATTCTCTGCCGCCACTGAGTAAGTTAAAAGTAAATGAAACAATCATTGTAGAAGACAACATCTAAGTTAATCGAACCTTGTGTTTATTTTGAGTGACCATTTCCTGGTAATTGTTATGCAGCTAATAATTCCGTTTGGCTCTGTGTTTAATTATGATTGCATGTCATGATAATAGCTACGATTTACGATTCATTCTGTTTATTCGTAAATGACGACAAACGAAACAGTCAAGTTGGCTACTACTTGTAGCTATGGCGGGATGAGTTATCTCTGAAAAAATAGAAGGTAATAAATAACAGGGCAAAAAATTGAATAAAAAAAAGACAAGTCTTCCACGAAGAAAGGGTTAAAGGGTGGGGAAAAGTAGTTTTTTTTTTTTTTTTTTTTTTTTTTGTTATTCTCCACAGGTTATATAAGGGCTCAGAGGTTTGTCAGTTAACATGTGGTTGCTTTTATTTGTTGTTCTCAGTAAATGCGTGATGAAACCAAACACCGTCATAAGGTATGGCTAAGTGTCAGATGAATAAGCTGTTGCATAGCAACTCCGCTCTAGTGAATATGACGCCCAATTCTCCGTCCTGCAACACGCTTCATTAATGAAAACGACCTGTGTTGAATATCAAGTGAATAAATACACGCCATCATATCGTTCAGTTCCCTCGCATTTGAAGTCAGGCATGGAAAGTTGAATTTAACATGAATGCAATACATATTAAACAAGACAATGAACTAGTCACTAGCACAAAGCACACTGATTGTTATTCAGCCACAGTCATCGGAAGACTTAAAAGTCCGGTGTTATCCCATTCAATGATTTGTCAGGATTTAAGAGATACAAGGACTACCAATTGATTTACACAATGTAGCTTGCTGACAATAGTCCTTAATTGTGTTTGCATCTCATGGCTGAAGATTGAAGACGGAAGTCGGAGGAAAATCGTTGTTTATTCCGTCGTACCGAATACCTTCGTCATATACTCTAATATCGTAAGACACAAAATGCTCTCGGGTAAGAATTCTATTTAAAACTAATTAAAGTTTTAAATATACAAGGACTCTTGAAGTTGAAATCCGTCACTCGTCCGTTTTGTCTGTAAAATCCTTGTTTGGGCTTCCTCACTCCATTCACGACAGTCGTTTTATCCCCGAAACTTTGCGCGCGAAATTCTGAGGTCTGGCCTCTGACTTTTCGCTTTGCCAGAACGAAAATGTTGAGGGTTTTAGCAGCAACAGAGTTGCATGCCACCTCGGTAACAAAGTCCCGTTATTCAGGTGGTTTCCCGGAATTCCTCGTTCTCATGCTCTTTCCTGGAAGCCTTTATTATGAGTTGTATGTTCCGTCAGGGATTTAATAAAACCGAGTTTTCCCTTCCTGCTACAAGCATCTTCCAGCTCATTAAAATTGGCTTAAAACATATGGTTTTAGTATAATGGTTATTGTATCAAATGAAAGGCGCCTTATTTAAAATTGGATATTAGGGCCCATTAAGCTTATTACAATTATTATTATGATATCATCCAGCTACTGAATATTAAAGGCATTCTTGGTGACACGCAACTCTCGTCCTTATCCGGAGGGTCGGGAGGGGTAGGGACTGATGTGGCCTTGGTAACCACAAAGACAGCTATGTCAAGTGCACTATCATTAGTCGTCAAAACTGACATCTATGACCAGAAAGAGAAGACGAAAGACAGTACTACACAGCGTGGTAGATATGTCACAATTATTTCTTACGTAAGGTCGCATGAGTGGGCTCATATTATATAAATATATATATATATATATATATATATATATATATAATATATATATATATATATATATATATGTGTGTGTGTGTGTGGGTGTGTGTGTGTGTGTGTGTGTGTGTGTGTGTTTGTTTGTGTTTGTGTGTATGTGTGTGTGTGTGTAAACTTCATGAAAAGACTAACTGGACCTCATTTTAACAAGATAGGTTTTTAACGAAGATTTTATTCATAAAAGTTAACAAATTATCAAGGAATACCTGTCCCCATCGTCCGGTCGCAATTAAATTACTTGGCACTTTCTTACTGTATTTATATACTATACAAACGTTTAGCAGTTTGGTATATTGTAATATCAAAACTTTATTAAAGATTGTTTGTTTGTTTGAATGGGGTTTTTACGTTGCATGGAACCAGTGGCTAATCAGCAACGGGACCAACGGCTTTACGTGACTTCAGAACCACGTCGAGAGTGAACTTCTATCGCCAGAAATACACATCTCGTACACCTCAAAAGAATGCCCGAGAATCGAACTTGTGGCCACCAAAGTGGCAGGCCAAGACCATACTAATCACGCCACTGGGGCGCTTTATTAAAAAGTTGTTCACGTCTTTTCATATGACATTTCTCATGTAAAATTAATAGCCAAAAAACTTAATGATAACAGTAAAAGGAAACGGAACGAATTAGATAAAATGGAGATTACCTATATATGCGTAACGGTATTTATATAATTGCTCAAAAACCATTTGGTCATAATGGTTACTGAGCTACTTGCTGTCACCTATTGACATCGTTCCTTTCCCAAAACTCGCAGAATTCAGCACCTTCCAACTTCAATCTAATAAGTTCAGAGTCATTTCAAAGACAATCTCCCTCCCTTTCTACTTGTTCTGGCCGCGTTCTGCAACTCGCTGGCGGAACAAAGAACAAAATTTGTCTGTCGCTTTGAGAAATGGCAACCTAAATAGAAATGTCAGTTACAGGTCTGTGGAGCAGCTGGTTTTGTTTCGCTTCGGCGTTTCCGCGCTAATTGCTGCGTTTCCTTTCGAGTTAAATGAGAGTTCTAACAATGCTGGGACAAAGGGCATACTTGAATTCAGCCGGTGTTTTTCTTTCCTCTGACCGCGGAGGACTTGTTTTTTGGGAAGTGAAGAAAAAGCGTTTGGATTGCGAAATTACAAGGACAAAGAAAAATAGACATATTTATATATGCAGAAGCCAGGCACTATGTCGTACCTCTAAGTAAATGGGGATATAATCCACAATGAAGTAAAATCCTTCTGTAGTTTAAAATATATATTTCTTGTACAGGATTAAAGCTTTTGACCATCAGCTGTGGTCTTGGTCACTAAAATGTGATTATCACCTCAAGGAACTGACAAGTTGTAGCATAAACATTTGAAAGACCATAACGGTTACATAAAAAGCTAGTTTATCATTATGAATGATCAGGCGGTTGAGCCCTCGTCCTTTCCAGAATTCGTCTTGATCTTCGTAGGGGAATGTTTCTATTGTCAACTGCTTGTTCTATGCTGGTTGGGTGGTTTGTTGGAGAAATGACCTGAGTGAAGTAAAGAGGAGAGGAAGCATCATCATCCTTGGCACATATATTCCTAAAGTTTGAAATTTTCCCTTTTCTACATTGTCATGGTAATTGCTTTATAGCAAAGAAAGATAAAGGAAAGGAAAACACATCTTCGAGAAGTTCTGCAATATGGAGGCTTTCGCGCATGTGTTGGAAGCGCCTGTTCTCATGATGGTTCTAGAATCGGCAGGGGTTTTTTGGAACTTGACAGGCGCCGACGTGATGTGAGAAACGCCGCGATTTCTGATCCAATACCTCGTCTAGATTCTTCTAAGAAGTTCCGGTGATCTCGGGAGTCTGTGACGCTCGCCATAGGCCCCGCCCCCAGAATGCCATATAAATACGATGGACGAAGTAGGAGAAGGTAGATCATCAGTTAGTCACAAAGTAAGAGATCATCAGTAAGAGCCACAGATCAGATTATCAGTGAGAGCTCAGCAGCAGAGATCAGAGATCATCAGAGAGTGATAAGAGAAGAAGGAACCTACGAAGGATCAGAGAGGAAAAGTCGCTCGAGAGAGTTTGGTCGAATTCTGGTCAAGTCATCGTCAGGAGTGGACGACCGAGGCATTTCGACGTAGAGCAAGACTTCAGAGAAGAAACGTTTTACAAGAGGTTTTGAGGAGTTCCTGCCCTTCAAGTATCAAGAATAATCATTGTTTTCTGTAATGCGGTGTCAAGAAGGCGTCAGAAGTATAGTTCTCCTTTTGTGAAGCCATCGCTTCGAGTCGCAAAACTGGCCAGCAAGAATTTGAATTACCTCACTTCTTCCCCAGTTCACGCATTGTAAGATTTTGCCTTTTTATGTAAATAGGAGATACCATTCTGCATTTATCTTTGTAAGTAAGCTTGTAAATAAACCTTTGTTGTGTTAGTGTTTCTTTCTATATTCGTATCCCCAGTTTCAACTGTTGGTGCTGAATTCTTTTTGTTTATCATTATAACGAACTTGGAGCAGACCTCTCTCGGGGTTCGTAACATGCATATCTCTTCACAATTAGCTGTATTTCCTGTAAAGATCTCGTTTAAGGAAATTAACGCTCCTTCTACTACCCGTCTCAAAGTCCTGTCGTTACATGCTAAAACAACCTTTGTACCTTTAAAATTTATTGCGTGGTTTTTCTCCAACGTTGCTGCTTGCAGAAGGAATATATGTGCCAATGATGATGCTGCTTCCTCTCCTCTTTACTCCACTCAGGTCCTTTCTCCAACAAACCACCCAACCAGCATAGAACACGAAGATCAAGACGAATTCTGGAAAGGACGAGGGCTGATCATTCATAATGATAAACTAGCTTGTTACGTAACCGTTATTGTTTTTCAAATGTTTGTGCTCCTACCTGTCAGTTCCTTGAGGTGACATATCACATTTTAGTGAACAAGGCCACAGCTGATGGTCGAAAGCTTTAATCCTGTACAAGAAATATACATTTTAAACTGCAGAAGGATTTTACTTCATTGTGGATTGTATCCCCATATATATATATATATATATATATATATATTATATATATATATATATATATATATATATAATGTGTACATATGTGCAAATATACGTAATATTATGTGTTATTATTATTATTATTATTTATTAGGTTAATTATTTATTATTATTATTTTAGTTAATCATAATTAATGTACATAGGAAGCAGATCCTCTTTCAAGCATACTTTATTAAAAGTAATGACTACTTCAGCAGCCTTACACTTGTAGAGATTCTTCTCTATTTTCCAAATAGCGGCTTTGCTGCAGTAAAGTCATTACTTTTAATAAAGTATTATTATTATTTTTATTATATTATTATTATTATTATTATTATTATTATTATTATTTTTTTTTTTTTTTTTTTTTTTTTTTTTTTTTTTTTTTTTTTTTTTTTTTTGCTCTATCACAGTCCTCCAATTCGACTGGGTGGTATTTATAGTGTGGGGTTGGTTTTCCGGTTGCATCCTGCCTCCTTAGGAGTCATCACTTTTCTTATTATGTGCGCCGTTTCTAGGATCACACTCTTCTGCATGAGTCCTGGAGCTATTTCAGCCTCTAGTTTCTTTCTAGATTCCTTTTCAGGGATCTTGGGATCGTGCCTAGTGGCTCCTATGATTATGGGTACGATTTCCACTGGCATATCCCATATCCTTCTTATTTCTAATTTCAGATCTTGATACTTATCCACCATCTTTTTCCCCCTCTCTTTTCTCTTCACTCTGGTGTCCCATGGTATTGCAACATCAATGATACTTTCGTCTTGACTTTGTCAATCAACGTCACGTTTGGTCTATTTGCACGCATCACCCTATCCGTTCTGATACCATAGTCCCAGAGGATCTTTGCCTGATCGTTTTCTATCACTCCCTCAGGTTGGTGCTCGTACCACTTATTACTGCAAGGTAACTGATGTTTCTTGCACAGGCTCCAGTGGAGGGCTTTTGCGACTGAATCATGCCTCTTTTTGTACTGGTTCTGTGCAAGTGCCGGGCATTCGCTTGCTATGTGGTTTATGGTTTCATTTTTCGTATTGCACTTCCTACATATGGGAGAGATGTTATTTCCGTCTATCGTTCTTTGAACATATCTCGTTCTTAGGGCCTGATCTTGTGCCGCTGTTATCATTCCTTCAGTTTCCTTCTTTAGCTCTCCCCTCTGTAGCCATTGCCATGTGTCATCGCTGGCTAGTTCTTTAGTCTGTCTCATGTATTGTCCGTGCATTGGTTTGTTGTGCCAGTCCTCTGTTCTGTCTGTCATTCTCCTGTCTCTGTATATTTGTGGGTCTTCGTCTACATTTATTAGTCCTTCTTCCCATGCACTCTTTAGCCACTCGTCTTCACTGGTTTTCAGATATTGCCCCAGTGCTCTGTTCTCGATGTTGACGCAGTCCTCTTTACTTAGTAGTCCTCTCCCTCCTTCCTTTCGCGTTATGTATAGTCTGTCCGTATTTGCTCTTGGGTGTAGTGCTTTGTGTATTGTCATATGTTTTCTGGTTTTCTGATCTATGCTGCGGAGTTCTGCCTTCGTCCATTCCACTATTCCTGCGCTGTATCTGATTACTGGCACTGCCCATGTGTTTATGGCTTTGATCATATTTCCGGCGTTGAGTTTTGACTTGTGTATCGCCTTGAGTCTCTGCATATATTCTTTCCTGATCGTGTCCTTCATCTCTTGGTGTTTTATATTTCCCCTCCTTCCATTATTCCCAGGTATGTTTATATCCTGTCTCATCTATGTGTTTGATGTTGCTCCCATCTGGTAGCTTTATCCCTTCAGTTCTCGTTACTTTGCCCTTTTGTATGTTGACTAAGGCGCATTTTTCTATTCCAAACTCCATCCTGATGTCCCCAGATACAATCCTTACAGTCTGGATTAGGATATCTATTTCCTTGATGCTCTTACCATACAGCTTGATGTCATCCATGAACATCAGATGGTTGATTCTGTTGCCTCTTTTCTTGAGTTGGTACCCGGCATCCATCTTTTGTCATGGAAATCATGGCTACTACGAAGAGTAGTGGGGACAGTGAGTCGCCCTGGAAGATCCCTCTCCTGATATTAACCTCTGCTAGTCTTATTCCAGAGGCTTTGTAAGCATTGTATTCCAGTTGCGCATTGTATTTTTGAAGAAGCTGATGGTGTTTTCCTCTGCCCCATATATTTTCAGGCATTCTAGTAGCCAAGTTATGTGGTATCATGTCGGAGGCTTTCTTATAGTCTATCCATGCCATGCTTAGGTTGGTTTTCCTTCTCCTACTGTTCTTCATTACCATTTTGTCTATCAGGAGCTGGTCTTTTGTGCCCCTACACTTCCTTCTGCAGCCTTTCTGTTGGTGGGGGATGGTGTTTGTCTCCTCTAGGTAATTGTATAGCCTTTCACTGATGATACCTGTTAGTAACTTCCACATTATTGGTAGGCAGGTGATAGGCCTGTAGTTACTGGCTATATTTCCCTTACTCTTGTCTTTTTGTACTAAGGATGTTCTTCCTGTGGTCATCCATTTGTGTGCATGGTGATTTGAGATACAATGCTGGAGTTGTTCTGTATTCGTGGGTGCAGGGCCTTGAAGTTTTTGAGCCAGTATCCATGGACTTCATCGGGACCTGGGGCTTTCCAGTTTGGCATTTTCTTTAGTTGGTGTCTGACTGTGTCTGTCGTGATCTCTGTGAATCTTTGTTTTATTCTCCCTGTTTCTTCTTCCTTGACTTCCTGGAGCCATGTTGCATGTTTGTTGTGTGATACCGGATTGCTCCATATGTTTTACCAGAGTCTCTTACTTGGTTCGGCTTCAGGAATTTCCTGGGTGGTTGTCTTCCCCTTCTTAGTTGGCTGTATAGTCTTTTCTGGTTGGTTCCGAATAGTTTGTTCTGTTGGTATCCCTTATTCCTGTTCATGTACCGTTGGATCTTATGTGCTTTGGCCTTAAGCCTCTGTTTTACATCTTCTATTGTGTTGTTTAGTCCCCTCTTTTGTACTTTGTATTTCTCGTTGAGTTCCTCCCTTGTTTTCTTGCTTCTTAGCCTTTTTTCTGCCATCTCTTTCAGTTTACTCAAATCAGATCTCATCACCATGATTTGCTTTTCCTGGCGCCTTTTCCAAGGAGGTTGCTGTTTTATTATTATTATATTATACATTATTATTATTATTATTATTATTATTATTATTATTATTATTATTATTAATCATTATTATTATTATTATTATTAGTTATTATTATTATTATTATTATTATTATCATTATTATCCTGTATAAAAGTTAGATAAACATTTTTAGCCTGGAGTTTTCACCATGAAAAAATTTTTTACATTAAAATAGTAATGAACTGTAAAGTCATAAAGACACAACGACATAGTCGATATTTAGAGGATTAGCACAAGGCTATCTAACTTATGATAACGGTTATTTTAATAATCGCCTTAATTACTGAGTTTATCACCTCCTGATTTCAGTAGATAATTCAACGGCGTGATTCTGATATTGTTCCTAATGCAAATTCCTGAGATGTATGCTATAGTAGATTCACATCAACCGTGCATTTGATGTCTAGGCCAGTCCCCTTACGACGCTCCTGATTGGCTGTTATAAGCCAATCACAAGGCTGGAAACTCTCAGCCTCTCTGGGGAGTTCACTTGGGTAGGATCTATGTTCCACCTCTCCTGAGGGATACGTCTTTCAAAAATATCCCTCAGGAGAGGTGAAACATACATCCTGCCTATGTGAACTCTCGAGAGAGACTGAGTTTTAAGCCCTGGGATTGGCTTATCAACAGCCAATCAGGAGCGTCGTAAGGGACTGGCCTAGACATCACATGCACAGATGTGAATTTACTATAGTACTGCACCAATCCCGGTTTTTGCCATGCCCCCCGAGGTTAGGTTATGTGAGGTTACGTTGGGTTCTTTGATTTCTCTAACATAATCTAGGTGTGTGAAACATAATGAGATTATTTTCAAGAAAACTCTATGACTAGTATTTATATTTTTTTTTTTTTTAATCTGACGTCTCGCTTTTTTCAAGGAAATGTCCAGGTACTTGGTTATACAACTCAGGAAAACGCGCTCGCTCCTGATGGCGTAGAGGCAGCCAATGTCCACTGAGATTACTTGCAATATGCAACAAGTGAATGACTCCCTATGAAACATCCGGATATTGCACTGACATGTAGCTGGGTCACATACGTCTCAAAGGCTTATAACAGCCACATTAGAGTGACGAATACCTTTGTTAGAGTGGAATGCACTGTACAATACATACCTAAGTATGGGAGGTTCCACTGGTAGATACCAATCCGGTGATCCGAAGTTCGATTCTCGGCTCAGCCAACGCGGAACCAGAGGAATTTATTTCTGGTGATAGAAATTTATTTCTCGATATAATGTGGTTCGGATCCCACAATAAGCTGTAGGTCCCGTATCTAGGTACCCAATTGGTTTCTAGTCATGTAAATATATCTAATCCTTCGGGCCAGCCCTAGGAAAAGCTGTTAATCAGCTCAGTGGTCTGGTAAAACTAAGATACACTTAACTCTACTGGTAGAGAAAGGAGTTTACGAAATACGATATGCAGTACGATTGATTAATGCTTTGTTTCATATTCTAGAACTTTGGTGCTATTGACGTGTATGGGTAGTTGACTGTATAAATCTACCTTAAAATGTGAATTTGAGTTTTATAAATGGGTTCAAAGAAATATCTCGAAGCATATTCCCTTTTTATTTGTAAGTGTCTTTTTTTTATATCCCGCAAGAAACTGGAGATATGGGTATATATATAAATTTATTGTATTCAAATATCCGAAAAAGAAAAATACCAATCGCAGTAAGCTAAAATATTCATGGCGCAATTTCACTGAGCAGTTGGGCTGAATTTCTAAGTATAATATCTAAAACGAAATGACGGCAAGGCTGATGAATATCTTATTGTCATAACTGAATTATTCGAAAGCTAATTTTCCCGTACAAAATATTTTATGCCCCATATGGGATACATTGTGAATTCACTGATCACTTAAATTAAATCTCTAAGTGTAAGAACTACATAAAAAAAGACAGACAGGCTGATGATACCTCATTGTTGTAGTTTAATTATTCGAACATAATACTTTTGTATTGCCTATTTTGTTTGTATGTTTGTTTGCGTGTATGGTGTTTTTACGTTGCATGGAACAAGTGGTTATTCAGCAACGGGACCAACGGCTTTAGGCGACTTCCGTCGAGAGTAAACTTTTATCACCAGAAATACATATCTCTGACCCCTCAATGGAATGCCAGAGAATCGAACTCACGACCACCGAGGGGGCAGACCAAGATCAAACCGACCACGCCACTGAGGCGCTTTACTTTTGTATTGCGCAAAATATTGTACGCTGCAATTTTCTGGACTCAGTTCTACACGTGGATATTCTGGCTAACACTAACAAGAAGAGCGCCTTTGCAACCTATAAAGGCTAACTATTAGCAGCAGAATATTGGAGAATCTCAATCCCATTTCAGGCAGCTTGCTATTACGCGGACAGCCGTTACCTAAGGCTGATTATAATTTTACTTTAAGAAAAAGAAGCCAGGTGACCGACGAGGGTTGAAAATGCGCTTTGTTTTAAGCTGACTTTATTTATTTAAATGAAATAAAATGTAAATTTGTCCCTTATTTGTTTTTTGAGGACTGGTTAAAAATAATGATTATACGATATAAAGGAAAAGCAGTGTCTTAATAATTATCTTGCCCCTTTGGATCTGTTACTTGATGTTGGTCACATGACTAAGTGAAAATAATTAAATAATACGAATTAATTAGTTTTATGAAATTTGTCATTCACAATTAGGTAGCAAACAAATAACAAGAAAAACAAAGCTATTATAGACTTCTCATTTAAGCGACCTCCATTTTGATTTGGAGCTTCCTTCAACTCTGAACTTCCTTTCAGGAAATATTGCGGGATTTAATTGTTAAATTCTTATAATTATACATTTAAGACGCTTTATGGCTCAGGGATCTTCTGTAACTATGTTATTGGAAGTGGTCTCATAAAGTTTTAAGACTACAATTAATTTAAACATGAGATGCGTGAAGATAGAACATCTGTTCAAAAACGACAATTTATCAACTAACTGTGAATGTTCTAATGAATTTTACTGTAAGATCTTTGCTCTTTGCCTCCACATTTCTCCAAAATCAAAATCCTTAAAAATGCAAGAGCCTAAAAATACAAATTCTTACAAGTTCCAACTCCTAAAAATGGAAGCCTATAAATTATTCAC
>NC_061110.1:106825659-106868159 GCF_015104395.2 Macrobrachium nipponense
CAATTGATAATTTTTTCCCTAGTCATATTCGGGAAGAGAGCCCGAAATACTAACCAACAATACTAACGTTAAGCGCGTCACTAGTATATAGCACCATGGTCTGATTCCTCCCTCCTTCTCCCCCTTTAGCGGGAGGGGGGATAGAGGGAGGACGATCCAACATTACAGCCTTTTTTCTCAATGCCTTTGCCATAACCCCCCCCCCCCCTTTTTTTTATCTCACATAATTACTCACTAATGATTGATAACCACAACACAAACAGACCACAAGCACTACATTGAGAACTACAAGACAAATGGGTCTGTCCCATTTCTTATTCCTCTTCCTAATACCTTCGTTTCACCTCCCTACTACCCCCTTCCAAATCTTATCTTCCTTCTGGGGGACCCCACAGGGGTTTAAATCGGTTGTAACCGAACCCTCACCCTATCCTATTCCCCATCCCCACTGACGTTACGTTACGTTACGTTACACCATCATTCTACTCTGGTCCTTCGCTGTGATCATGCTCGGTCGAAATCGAGAGAAACGTTAGTATTATCATATTTATATAAACATCGCTTTAGTTTTACAAGTAAATTCTAGGGACATTACTCCCCATATTTCACTATCCCAATTATGCTTGGAATTCAAACTACAAGTTAATTGTAAATTGTAGTACCCAACAGAAAGGTATCATGAGAAAGGTAGGGAAAACTCTACAGAATCAACACGGTTGATGCAGTACTATTAACAGATTGTATCTATAGTAATTCATAGTATTAACCAGTGATACATCATCACCCTAAGCTTAGGAAATCTGGAATTTAACCGCCAGTTCCTGAAAAGCGAGAGATTGCTTCAGGAGAAATTCCAGTTTTTACTGGGTTTCAGCGTAAAGTTTTTCAAATCGAATCAATAGAAAATTTTGCCCAAAGGCAAAGCACTAGGACTTAAAGGTTTGAAAAATGTAACAGGAGGAAAACCTCGTAGTTGCACTGTGAATCAATTATTAGGAGAGGGTGGAACGTAAGATAGAAAAATATAATATGAAAGGAATTAAAGAAAAAGAAAAAAAAGTGGTTGCAGCTAGGGGCCGAAGGCACACTGCAAAGAACCTTAAGTAATGCCTATAGTGCACCTCTGACGGCATATTAGATCTTAAACGAAATAGGAAGATGCTGTTTGTTTGACATTATATATATGTTTTCGTTTCTTGTCTCATGAATTAGTCTTTGACTCAAATGTTATGTGGGAACAATTAGTTTCAGGTAACCATCTTTCTTTACAGCTTATTTTGTGCAAAGGAACATTCTTATTATTATTCTTTTTTTTTACTGATGTTCTTTTTTGAAACTACGATATTTTATTTACCTCGCTCGGTTGGATTTCAGAGATCCTGTGATCACTCAGGTAATCAAATAGCCATCGAATTTCCTTTTACCCGAAGGCTCTGTCAACAGACGTAAATTAACAGCCCTGTATTTTGTTTGCTCCAACAGTAAAATGAACTTTTGATCTTCATGTCACATATAAAAAAAAATTGCGTTGTTTCTTTTTATCCATTTTTTTTTCTTTCTTTTTTTAACTTTTAGTTTTACCGTTCCCATTTTTATAGAGAAATCTAAACGAAAAAATAGAGTTGACATATTTTGTTCAAAGAAAATAATGCAAAGTTGATTCCTTTTCCATTTCAGGATTTGGGTACAGTTTGGAAATTCTCTCCGCCTCTAATGTCAAGGGACATTTGTTAACCAAATACAAAATAATTCTATTTTGATTTTCACGCCAATGCCTCAGTAAAAATACTACCTTTAGCTAAAAGTACACCTATTTTATCGGTACCTTGGCTTTTTGCTTTTTTTCGTGAACGCTCTCTGCTTTAAGAATGCTAAATATGATTAATATGTTTACAGGTCTCAAATTACAGTCCTTTTCTCTGAAACCAAACTCGATTAGAAATGGACAGACAATGGAAGGTGATTATGAGGGATTGTTGAGCTGAAACGTCTACCAGAGTAAACAAGCAAAAAAGGCGCCGAAGTTTCATCGGCGAAATCGAGTTTTCCTACGGCGTATAATCAAGGCCACGGAAAATAAGTCCATCTTTAGGTGGTCACGGTATAATGCTATACGAGCTGCGGCCCACGAAACTTGAACCCAGGCCTGTGGTGGCCTGGTCTATATCGCTGCCAGACGTATGATTAAAAACGCATTAAACTTTATAAGACAATTAGAGTAAATAAATGATTAACAAGCGTTGGTTAGGAATTCTTCAGGGTAAGCTTTCGAAGTCTTCCAGGACGCAACTCAGATTTACGGTAAGTTCTGTACTACTGTTAGCTGTAATAATGATATCCAAAGCAATGAGAGTCTTTACGGAATAATCTTTTTAGCATATAAAAGAAATCAGGCACCCAAGTTCTGTACACCGTTTTCCATTCAGTTATTTATTCTAGGCCTTTCCATATCTATTTATATTTATTTGTTTCAAAAGCTTTACACCCACCTTCGTTCCCTCTATTTCGTAGAAATCTACACAAACAAAAAATCTTTTTTATGATTTGGAGAATACTGTACAATCAAAGAATTTATTTTACCTAGGAATAGGTGGGAAACGTAACTACTTCTATTGATATATATTTATTCTTTCTTACTTTAGGGGAGCAGTTCGAAAGATCTAATTGGAAAGGAAGAAATAATAAACATATTTAAAGTAGTGCCATACCTAACATCTACTATATCTTAATCATATATTTTAGCATAGGTACTAGTACTATAGTAGATTCACATCAACCGTGCATTTGACGTCTAGGCCAGTCCCGTACGACGCTCCTGATTGGCTGTTGATAAGCCAATCACAGGGCTGGAAACTCTTAGTCTCTTTCGAGAGTTCACATAGGCAGCATCTGTGTTCCGAGCTCTCAAGAGGGATACTTTTGAAAGAAGAGGTGGAACATATATCCTGCCTATGTGAACTCTCGAGAGAGACTGAGAGTTTACAGCCCTGCGATTGGCTTATCAACAGCCAATCGGGAAAGTCGTAAGGGACTGGCCTAGACATCAAATGCACGGTTGATGTGAATCTACTATAGTACTAAAGCTCCTTTTACATAGGAAAACCTTAATTCATTTTTGATGAAAGATATGGGAAGTGTAAGCTCCTCTATTTCATGTTATGGCCTCGACAGTCATATATATATTTATATAATATATATATATATATATATATATATATATATATATATATATAAAAAAAAAGTAGAATCACATCAAACGTGCATTTGACGTCTAGGCCAGTGCCGTACGACGCTCCTGATTTGCTGTTGATAAGCCAATCACAGGGCTGGAAACTCTCAGTCTCTCGAGAGAGTTCACATGGGTAGGATCTGTGTTCCACCTCTCCTGAGGGATACATCTTTCAAAAGTATCCCTCAGGAGACGTGGAACATACGTCCTGCCTATGTGAACTCTCTAGAGAGACTGAGAGTTTCCAGCCTTGTGATTGGCGTATTAACAGCCAATTAGGAGCGTCGTAAGGGACTGACTGGCCTAGACATCAAATGCATGGTTGATGTGAATATACTTTATAGTGACTTCGTATTCTCATGTCTCCACTGACCATTACCTTTCTTAAAAGGAAAATAAAAATTACTGTCTAAAATGATTTAAGACCACAAGCTTACTGTCGTTTACCTTTGCCCTATTCTCTTCTGCTTTAAACAACGTATTTAGGACAAGCATCCTATTTTTAGTTTACTTCCATGAGCGTTCTTCAACATACGAGCAAGTGTTCAAAAGTGTGACGATATGCACAATGTTTTTAACTAAAGCAAAGAAAGGAAAGTAACTCCCATTTTGAAGGCAGAAAAGTCAATAGATTTTTACCACAAAGTATTATACATTCTTTTGGGCATGAAGGATAAAACATTATAAACGGAATATCATATGTGAAGACAGCATTACCTTCTTTAATCACTATTATTCACAAGATAAAACACTATAGCTTTGCAACCATTAACATGAAATAAACACCGAAAAGGTGACTTGGAAAAGGCACCACAGTGATGGGACATTGTTGACGTAGACCAGGAAAAATAATGCATGTAATCTCAGCCATTGCGGTTGGCACGAGTAGTGTTGGCCATTTCTGGTTTAAATATCTGATATAAATCAATGTAACAGAAGGCATGGAAGCTTAGAAAGCCTGATTCAGACATTTAAGTGATGTAACTTTATGGTAAATTAATCATCATTTCTGTAACGTCATGAGTAAATTAACTATCCTGAATATCAGTAACATTGCAATTAAAATTATTTTGATTTCCTACGAAGTGTATTCTCGCTTGGATTTTCCCCGTCATCATAACTATTATTCTGTGTTTGCAAAGGCAGCAATTTCATGAGGGTAATTAAGTTAGAGGCTTTTGCTGTGAACACCCTCCACAAGGAAGATATTTATGTTCTGATATCATCTGTTTTCCAGCGCAAATATATAAATGAGTAAGAAATCCGCTTTTACCTCTGACAGGTTTTTTAATAGGCATTAAAAATAGTTATGTGGCCTTCATTTAATCGTGAACTATACAAACTCATTTCATGCTTTCGTAAGTGTTTCAACTTCTATCAAATTATATACAAAAAACATTATTTCATTTTCATATTGATATGCTAATATCTAAAGGCCATCAGTATGTTATAAATTGACATCAGACGCAATTTTCTCTTTGCATGGATATAGATAAAAAAAAAAGTATAATGGCGTAAAATGCGGGGATGAAATAGAAACTGTAACGTTAAATAAGGTAATAATATGATGCAAATTATAACGATAATGGGTTTTGAATATGTATCTTTAACCTTGATAATCCGACAAACATATACAATCCAATAAAGGTTCTATAAAAATTTCCAAAATGAAGATACTTGTTCACATTTACGGAAGAAATATCTTAGTGTGGAAATCACCCACTGCCGTATACCGTTGCTTATGGTCACAATTTGATGTTGACCCATAAATAATCGACAAGGTTCTTCCATTTTTATCCATTTAGGCATTATAACATTGTATGATATAACTAATGTAGACGACAATGATATATAATTTGGGATAATAGAGGGAAACGACATGAATAATTATCTTCGGCATTCAATGTAATAAGTGCATGAGTTTCGGCAGAGCCTAATTCATGAGTACTCTCTCGTGCGGAATAAAGTAAATTAATATTACATCGGAGGACATAATCAAATGTTATTCTTCGAATTCTCTGAAACAGCAGTTAACTTTTGATTAATTATATATTTATGATTCTGTTGAGATAACTTGATAATGTCAGTTTTTCAATACAGACATCAAGGGCCCTTTTCTAATATACTTGAAATAGAAACCTTTATCAACCCAATGATTATGAGAGCAGCTCTATATAGAGATGGTTTTTGTGTGTATGTAACAATAATTTATGTTACAAATAAGAAATTGCTGATGAATTTCAAAAACGTTATGCCATTTTCAATGAGATCCAATAAAATATACACTGACTTGAATTGAAAACGATTTAGACAGTGCCGTATTATGACCTAGAGTAGTTACAAAAAAAGTAAACAACTTATCTAATTGCCTTTAAAGACAAATTATAATTACAAATGGGTACGATAAGGTACATAAGCAACCTCATTAGGACGTTAAGTTTGCTGGTTTTAAGTTTATCCTTTGCCCCAGAAAAATCACATAACCAACACAATACGATACATCTATCTGTTAATTGAAAGATCAGTATTGAAGAGGTAGATTCTCAGTTTAAAGTAATTAGAATGTTTATTTGCTTACTATGCTTGCTCAGATATCAAATACATCACTAATGGTTACATATCACTGATGGTATTTAAAAAAAGCATTAGAGAAATTGATATATTTAGATTTTCAATTCACAACAGTTCTTGGTTAAGTTAAAAAATAAATACTTTATGATATTACATGAATGATTGCAAGCATACACACTGCTATTAATAATTTTTTTTTTTATTTAGGACCTAATCACTAAAAAATTTTAACATTTCGATTTTGATTACACTTTGGAATGGAAAAGTTTCATAATAGCTACCTAAGTTAGGTAAACATTTTTTTTTAAGTAAGAGATATTGTAATAATTTCGAATATAAATTGTTTTCAGACAGACATAGTTGATAAAAGTCAAACCAACCTTGATCATTTATTTCCGATTTACTAGTCAATTTGTTGAGGCAGAATGAATGCGAAGGGGTATTTTCCGATATATATACAAACAAGTGAGGGAGAGACGAGTGACCCTACGGAACAAACTGATAAAACAAATGCCTAAAGGGTTGACAACTCTACGGATTAATTCTGAAGTCAAAAGAGAAGTTACTATTTGATTATCTATCGGGGTGAAATATACTGGCAGACAAATGAAAGAGAGGAATTGAAAGATATGATCATTTGCTGTACAATATTTCGAAACATGACAAGGGAGAGAGAAACAAGGATTGACAGAAACGCAATCAAGATGTTAAAAAAAATTACATAATAAATTTTATCCTTTAACCGTTTTAAATGACGTTTCCTTGCCTTTGATAATTTCGAAGGATATCCTCTCCATTGTTTAAGCAGTGTACAAATTCATATGAACTGACGTTTCCACATCTTTAGAATAAAGACATCTAACTCTACATTTCAACATATATATACTTTCATACTTCAATATTACCATTTGAAAGCTAGATATGCAAAAGCTATTTTACCAGTTTTGTTCATAATAAATATAAAGGGTATTGTTCCAGAACCAATTCATGCACACAGAATTACGGATGTAAAAAGTTTAAAACCAAGAGAAAGAATATGTATGACCTCCTTCTCGATTGCTAGATTTTTTTAACAATAAAATTGAAGCAGCTTCAGAATAAACAAGAATTCTAGGAACAGCTCCTCAGAGTAGACGAAAGGAGAAAATATGATATTTTAGAGTGGCTGCTTACCTTAATTTTGGAGTATATACTACATGGTACTGCTTGTCCTGAATTATTTTGTGTTGACTTGTCTCTTCACATGTGGACATTCACATCCAATCTTATTACTATCCATTTCCTTCACAATATTTTAAAATAAAAAAGTGTTTTTGTGTTAAGTTGATTCTGAATTTTGAATCAAAAAGCAATTCTGCCATAAGCTTATTAAATATATACATTTTAAGGGTTCAAGTTTTGAAGGATTCAACATTGCAGCTTGAATGCTACCCTATCCTAAATCTGTCTCATTGCAAGAGAGAGATGGGTAAGGGAAAGCGTTCACGTAGACTGGAATTTCATTTCGAAACAGTTACTAATCGGATAACAATATAAATTAATTTTCTATATCTTTAATGAAAATAAACAATCTCTAATTCACATCCACTTCTTGAAAAATAAGTATGACACACTTTTACATTCAAGATTGACCATACATTTTGCCGTGGGGTTACTGTTACGACTAAACATGCTGACATATGCATCCTTTCCAACAGATATTTCTAACTTCATTTACATTGGATGTTTCCTAGATATTGACTTCCAAGGGTTTTGGAGGGACGTTATCTAAGACTAAAATATTTCTTGAGGCTCATTATCTTCATTTGATATTTACAGTCTTTTTTTTGTGTTTTTTTACGGTCATCATCAACGGGTTTGTACTAAAAACGACGCAAAAGTGGATAAGTACCGGGTTAAAACCCTCAGGGATCACTGCCTAGGAAAGATCACTTACATTCCTAATTTGTTATTCTTTCAAACACCACACGAACCAACACTAAAACCGTAACAACTAAGCTGAATAACATATCTCATAAAACAATATCTTAAGATGGTTATTCCTCCAAAACCAGAAGCACACAAATCAGAAATCTTACAAATATCAACTTAGGCCTATAAACTCTTATGTTTAAGTGAAAATGTCCAGAATACAAATATGGCCTCTGGAAACATAACACGTACTCCGAAGACGTGACCTGTTTTATGAACTTATTTGACGGAAGGAGAAGTGGCTTTGTTTATTTAGTACTCTGGGTCACTTATGGCTGTTCGTTAACCTTCTTTTATCTGTCTTATCATTACTTTAAACATGGCTTGGTTTTTCTCCGTTATATCCGGATAGAGCATAGTGTAAAGTTTGCACGTAAGAGGGAAAGAAAGACTAATTTACTAAATTAAAATTATAACCTAACAAAGGGAGAGAGAGAGAGAGAGAGAGAGAGAGAGAGAGAACTGAGTACTCACTGGCCACTTATAAGTAAAATCCCAGCTATTATCTATAATGCATAGAGAGAGAGAGAGAGAGAGAGAGAGAGAAGAGACGAGAGAGAGAGAGAGAGAGATGATATATTTTTCAGGCATCTAGAACAGGAATGACTAGCATAAACAAAATTGCAAACCCATAACTAGCTTCATCCTTCAAACCAGGAATATAGAAATAAACTATAAATGCTACACATCCGGAACCTAAGTACGTTTTATTGACCATTTGCAAGCACCATACTAACAGAAACCCACCGTTATATAAAATAATAGTAACTAATCTATATAAAAAAGATCCTTACATGTAGTATGTGATGTCAGCCAACATTATCCATTACGAGCGTTGTGAAAATAAATAAAATAAAAAAAATTAAAACATATGATTTATAGTTGGCCATTCACATGTAACAAAGTGGCATGAAACGAGAGTACTTGCTGAAAAGAGAAACCTCTCGTGCCGAAAAGAGAAACCTCTCGTGAGAAAAAGGTTCACAGCTGCTTCATTCTTAACACGGAAACACCAAGTAACTTATAGACTTTGAGAAACAACTTCGGCAGTCGAGCCATACCACATGTGTTACTGAAAAAGTAATAAATATTTCTTGTTTCGCTGAAGTAAAAGGGATTATATGGAGAGGCTGATTATATTATGGAATAATAGGTTTAATGATGGTTGATAAAATTTGCTTCTACACACATCTTTTACCTTTATTTTTAGTTTTTAGTTTTTTTATTTTATTTCTTTTATTTTATTTTTTAGGTCGAAATGCTGAATGGTAGCTATCAACGTTATTGACACTTAAAAAGAAAGCACTTGAGCGGGGGGGGGGAAAAGGGAGGGGGGGGGAAAAAGGGGGGGGGGGGGGGGGGGGGGGGGGAGAGGGAATAGCGCATTTTACTAAACAAAGCCTGAAACAAAAATACGAAAACAATTATTTGTCGTCATAGTTTTTTACACAATATTGAATATTCAGAGGACTATAAAAAATTATAGTTAAAGGCCATATGTTTCCGGTTTTTTTTATCCTTAGAAAGGAACAATTTTGTTGGCAGTAATAACAGTGATTTTAACTGCAAAAAAAGAGGAGGGGGAGGAGGACACTTGGTGTGTGTGGATAGGTTAGCAGAACGAGATTAGATGCAGCACGATTTATTCTGTTGTAAAAATAGCATGGATTCTATTTCCAACGAAAGGTCACCCGAAGGTCATATACTTCCTTTAAAACGGGATACTTGTACATTTCTCATTTTGTATT
This sequence comes from Macrobrachium nipponense, assembly GCF_015104395.2. Classification (NCBI taxonomy): domain Eukaryota; kingdom Metazoa; phylum Arthropoda; class Malacostraca; order Decapoda; family Palaemonidae; genus Macrobrachium; species Macrobrachium nipponense. Next base: position 106,835,179 of record NC_061110.1, read on the forward strand.
TTGGAGTTACATTTTAGGTGGCAAATTTCGTGAAATATGAAGAAAAATTAAGCTTTCTTCTTTCTGTTTTATTATCTGACTCTATCAATTTAGACAATAGATTTTAACATGAATCTTATTCGTACATAATAAAATAAAAAAATGATTTATGTGGCAATACAAACAACAAAAGTACAGAGACGAGATTTACGAGATTAAAGAAGGATAAAAAAAAATTTTTACCAAAACAATAAATCCATATTAACAAGTAAACTCCTAGATATCATACAGGAGCAAAAGTGAATGAAGCGGAATGAAAGATAAGGAGAAAAGTTGACAAAGAAGGCCAACGAAGACTGTTCGACACTCAGACTTTGAAATGGTTCCCGTGAACCGAGAATTTACGAGGGTGTTATGTCTTGTTTATGTTTCCTAGTCAACAAGGTGTTTGCATACAACCTTGGGCAATGCGAAGCTGCAATTTATTGTAAGGAAGGAGCGAAGGTTCCAGTACAAGACTCTACCTCTCAACCCGTAAAGATTTGCATTTAGTGGTGCGAATATTCAGTGTAGGCGTAAAAATCATCAATTCTATGACACGTCTTGAAGTATAGTTTATCTTTTTTTATGTAGATATTACAAATTTTAAAATTGCGAAGCTGTAATTTATTGTAAGGAAGGAGCGAAGGCTTCAGTATAAGACTCTACCTCTCGACCCATAAAGATTTGCATTTAGTGGTACGAATATTCATTGTAGGTACATTAATAATTTCAATTTCGTGACAGGTCTTGAAGTGTATTTTATCTTTTTTTAAGTGGATATTAAAAATTGTAAAATTACGAAGCTGAAATTTATTGTAAGAAAGGAGTGAAGATTTGCATTTAGTGGTACGAATATTCAGTGTAGGTATAAAAATCATCCATTTCATGACAGGTCTTTAAACATATTTTCGGAAGTGGATATTTTAACGTTTTTAAATTACGAAGCAGGAAATTATTGCAAGGAAGGAACGAAGGCACAGTATAAGACGCTTCCTGCTGGACCCATCCAGATTTGCATTTAATGGTGCGAATATTCGCTGTAGGCATATAAATAATCAATTTCATAAGTCTTTCAATATTTTTGATATTATTTTTATCAGAATTGGATAATTTAAAATTGATTAGGAGTTTCCGTTTAGGGAAGAAAATATAACAGCTAAAAGCGTTGATTTTAGGACCTTATGCTCTTTTTACCACATGCTATTTTCACCACAATACAAGCACCTGGGACATTCATTTCATATGCTTGATTTTACTTACCATATTGGATATTAAATGGACCTGGAAAAAAACGTATTCTTTCCTTAAAATGTCTATAACTGAATTACAAAACTAATTAACTCACTCATTCATTGGAAAAAAAATGAACTTTTTCTTTGAGAACATACGTTTTCTATTTATCGTGCTAAGCCCGTTGATTTGACCAGCATACTTTTTGTACACAGATACTGCTTTATTTTGTAATGGCACCTTGTGATAGACGATGCCCTATAATTACTTAATCTTTACCCATTGCACTTTACGTTTGCCTGTCTGATACACGCAAGTATGTCATACTTTTCTAACAGTTTCTCTCATATTTTTGCGTTACTCAATGTTCGGTAAGTGCACCATTTATTCATTTTTTATCTTTTCTAACAAACGTGTTCAGAAAATAATACTATTCTAAGTAACTCATTTATGTAAACGTACTTAGCAATGGGATATGTTTACTGTGAAAATAGTATAGAGACAAGCTATATTCACAGTACCTTGTGAATATACGCAGTTTTATCTTTTCTATCAGGCGGGTTCAGAAAATTAAAATTATTCAAAATAACTCATTCATTTGGCGTATACAGCTCTGTGATACGTTAACTGTAAAAATAAAATTAGATAAATAAAGAAACGAAGAGTTATTTTCATGGTTCAAATCTCGGTATGCATTCAGAGTGATGCTATGCAATAGAAATCACTTAATTTCCCTTGCTGGTCTCGCACTTAATCGTCTGGTCTGTCCCAAAAAATCAACTTCATCCACCAGACGATGACGAAAATATCTCCAAACAGTAACGCACCCAAAATGGCTTTTAATGTTGACATTTAATATTCGAACAATTCAACGAAAATCCTTTACATCCTGAATTGGAAGCCTCTTATGTCGTGCTTTCATTGCTTGCAGCTGATCGGCTGGTATAGTGGTTAGTGTCATGCCTACCACCCAGATGTCGCGGGTTCGCGTCTCCCTCAGGGCGGTGGAAAATCACTGGTTCTGTATCATGATCAGTTACTGCTGCATTGTGGAGTCTGCGATGAGAGGTTGAAACAACATTTTGGAAGTTTAGATTTCAAGTCAGTGGTCCTTGTGTGCTTGTGCCATATGAAAAGGTTCCATCTAATGGAATAATAATAATAATAATAACAGTAATAATAATAATAATAATAATAATAATAATAATAATAATAATAATAATAATAATAATAATAGCTACACATTAACCGGGGATGTATGCAAACACCTTGCTGACTAAGAAACATTAATTCTCCCTTCATAGGAATCATTTAAGATTCTGCGTGTAAAAAAAAATAAATAAATAAAAGTCTTCGTCTTGCTTCTGTAAGTTTGTTGTTTAATTTTTGCTTTTCCTCGGTTTTCTTTGGTTTTATCTTTTATTAAACCTCACAGTCTGGTCTAAATATATGTTAAGCACACTTCCAGACCGGCTAAATTTAAAGATGGCTAATTTAAGATAAAAAGATCAAGAAGGAGGAAGATATGCATATGTACATGGTAAAAGGAAAATAAATCCTATAAAAATTTATGTACCTTCTTGAGAAAATTGAAAGTGAATATTTTCACAAAAGACAATCGTAAAAAAATGGTAATTTTACCAAGTTATAAATGCTTTATCAGCTTTTTTTGTAAATTTATAATCTTATGAATATAATTTTTCATGTTATGTATATCGGGATGCATACAGTATAATATATATATATATATATATATATATATATATATATTATATATATATATATATATATATATATATAACAGCATTGCATCAGTTCATACATTTCTAAATATCATACAGGCCGGAAGGTAATTAAAGAGGTTTTTTCACTGGGATATGTATATAATATGTAAACACCAAAATGAAAATCTTACATATAACTTATAGAAAATTAGGAATTCTCTAGACTTTCAACGAGATAGCGGGTAAAATGACTTACAATAGTTTCCTAATGGCCAATCGAGTAAAATCTTGATAAAGATCAACAAACGTTTTACGATCGTTTCCTGCCTCTTCATTCCTCATTCGTCTTCTGAATAATAATAATAATAATAATAATAATAATAATAATAATAATAATACTTTATTAAAAGTAATGGCTACTTCAGCAGCGTTACACTTGTAGAGATTCTTCTCTATTTTCCGAATAGCGGCTTTTTCCGAATAGCGGCTTTTTCCGTGCTACTTAGACAGAGATATATATATATATATATATATTATATATATATATAATATATATCATATATATATATATCGTTTAATGACTTTGATAACTATGGTATCATAGTTTATTTTTTGTAAAATTCAAATATATACACCAATTTTGACTCTGTATTTGATCATGACCTCCATAGGCGCTCTACTAGCCTGTCTAAGTAGCACGGAAAAAGCCGCTATTCGGAAATAGAGAAGAATCTCTACAAGTAACGCTGCTGAAGTAGCCATTACTTTTAATATAGTATGCTTGAGAGAGGGTCTGCTTCCTAAGTAACAACAACAATAATAATAATAATAATAATAATAATAATAATATAATAATAATAATAATAATAATAATAATAATAATAATAATAATAATAATAATAATATAAACAAGTTATGCTCAGTAATTTGTGGGGTTTCCTTTTACATCTTCAGAAGAAAACTGAAAGAAGTTTTTTATTTTTGTTTGGTTCAATAATAATAATAATAATAATAATAATAATAATAATAATAATAATAATAATAATAATAATAATAATAATAATAATAATAATAATAATAATAAAACGAAACGAAAGAGAAATGAACAAAAGCGAAAAAGGAAAGCAATAATGTTAGAGTTACCGAAGCAAGAGGAAGAAGACCTCGTTCTACACTTGGAATCTGAAATGCTTCCTGCGACGTAACAATTGATGTTCCCCAGTCAACGGTGGTGTTTGCATACAGCTTCCGGGAACGTGTAGCCACGATTTACTGTAAGCAGCGAACACACGGAATAAGAGGCTTTCAATTCAGGCTGTAAAGATTTTCGTTGAATGGTGAGAATATTCAATGTCGGCATTAAAACTCACTCGTCGTGAGTTTGAGGTTGATGTCTCGGAACAGACCACACGATTAAGTATGAAGATTAGCAAGGGCTTACGAGATGCCTATTACATTCCATTACCCTAAAATGTATACCGAGATTGGGAATTAAGAAAATAACAAAGTTCTGTTTTTTTTCGACAGTAAATCACCCTGCCGTGTAAGTTTACAGTAACGAATTATTTTATTCACTGGATAAAAAAAATTATCTGACTATGGGCATCAGATATAAAATTGGATTTTTATATCGTATAAAAAAAATATTGTTAAGAATCTCCAAACTTGCTACCGGTTATAATTTATACTCAACTCAAGTCCCAGTCAATGAGATAGGGTGAAATTATATATCAGAATAAAATAGTTGTCTCCAAAGTAATCAGACTCCCGGCTATTCAAGAACCTTACCAGGCACGCAAATTACTTTATAAAAACAACGTGTATGTTTTTTTAATGATGACTTATTTCAATGGATGTATATGATGCATTCATCATATTGATTTCAGATTACTCGATGAGTATCCAAATTTCATGGTGGTAGATTATATCACTTAGAATTGACCATAATCTTCAGGTAGTTATTATATTTATATCTTTGTTTTCAAGTGGTAAATGTATATTTGGGATTTTAGGGATACATTCAGAAACCTACTTTACACATAAGATCCACGAAAGGTATCCTTTATGTATTCACATAATAATGTCATAAATGATTAAAATGAAACGCGCCCTAAAAGCCAAGGATCTGACGGTGACAAGAGAGTGTGCTTCAAAACACTCATCCCAAGTAAGTGTCTCCTCTGCGCTTGCCAAGGTTGCATTAATGTATTAGGTTATTTGCATCAGACACAATTCAGCAGTGAACGACACCAGATTCCCATTTGAAGCATAACCCATTGTGTTTCCGGATATCATTCATTAGTTTGAAATAATATTGACAAAGGAAGTCAATAAAATCTTGCCTTTCCAACAGTTAAATTTAGGTCATAAGTTTTGTGTTGAAACTATTATCTGATTTAGGGAGACTAGGCTTACGTTTCCTGCTAAATACATTTTGATTTAGTTCTTTTATGAGAATTATCCTCAGTGACTGAGTTAGAAGATAACCCCCCCCCCCCCTCATCTCTCTCTCTCTCTGTCTCTCTCTCTCTGTCTCTCTCTCTCTCTCTCTCTCTCAAACGCACACCCAAACATTCCATATTATCTGAATACTGAGGAATTAAACAAAGATTGGGATAACATTTTCGTAAGTGATGACAAAAGGGTAAATACGGAGATATTATATAATATATTAGAGAAAATAGTGGATAATTATATACCTAAGAAGAAAAGTAAACATCAGTCATGCATACCAAGAGACAGAAAGAACTTGTTCCAGAAAATCAGAAAATGGAAAAAAGGTCTTGCAAAAGAAAAAAATGCATGGAAAGTTATAGAACTAAAAAGTAAGATAGAAAATGCAGAACAAAAGATTATACAATCAAAAGAAAATGAAAAACGGGACTTGGAAGAAAAAACCCTAGTAAATATCAAGCAAAACCCCAAACTATTATACTCATATGCAAAAAAGATGAATAAAAGAAGAATAGAAATAGGCCCTCTAAGAATTGAAGGGAGATTAACGAATAAAAAAAAGGAAATTTGCAACATATTGGCAGAACGATATAAGAGAGAATTCACCCCTAGAATAGATAATGAAGATAATGATATAGAAGTAAGGGAAGAAAATAGTGAATATTTAGCTGACATAGATATTAATGAAGCTGATATTGTGCAGGCTATTAATGAAATTAAAAATGGAGCTGCGGCAGGGCCTGATGGTGTTCCTGCTATTTTGTTAAAGAAAGTAGTTTATTCTATCGCAAAGTCACTTGCAATATTATTAAGACAAAGTGCAGATACAGGCATGATTTATGATGAGCACAAATTAGCATATATTACCCCTACAGTCAAAAGTGGATCAAGACTAGAGGCAAGTAATTATAGGCCTGTGAGTCTAACATCACATATTATGAAAGTGTATGAAAGGGTAATGAAGAAAAATATTATGAAACATTTAATAGAAAATAATCTGTTTAATATAGGAAAACATGGTTTCGTACCCGGAAAAAGTACACAAACCCAACTGTTAGTCCACCGTGAGAACATATACAAAAATATGAAAAGCGGAAATGAAACAGATGTGGTTTATCTAGACTTTTCAAAAGCTTTTGACAAGGTGACCATAATATATTAGCGAAGAAAATTAGAAAACATAATTTAGTGGATAAAGTAGGAAGATGGTTAAAAGAATTTTACACAACAGAAAACAGATAGTTATTGCAAACGATGAGAAATCGGATGAAGCTAAGGTAATTTCCGGTGTGCCACAAGGTACGGTGTTAGCTGCATTACTGTTTGTTATTATGATTGCAGACATAGACATTAATGTTAAGGACTCGTAGTGAGTAGTTTCGCCGATGACACAAGAATAAGTAGAGAAATTACTTGTGATGAAGATAGGAACGCGCTACAAAGAGACCTTAACAAAGTATATGATTGGGCAGAGGTAAATAGGATGGTATTTAACTCTGATAAATTTGAATCAATAAACTATGGAGACAGAGAAGGAAAGCTATATGCATATAGGGGACCTAATAATGAGACAATCACAAATAAGGAAGCAGTTAAAGGCCTTGGTGTGATGATGAATAGGAACATGTTAGGCAATGATCAAATAGCAATTCTATTGGCAAAATGTAAAGCAAAAATGGGAATGTTGTTACGGCACTTCAAAACAAGAAAAGCTAACACATGATTATGCATGATTATGCTGTATAAAACATATGTTCGCAGTCCACTTGAATATTGCAATATGATATGGTACCCACACTATCAAAAGGATATTGCACAAATAGAGAGTGTACAAAGGTCCTTTACAGCTAGAATAGAAGAAGTTAAGGACCTTGACTACTGGGAAAGACTACAATCCTTAAAATTATATAGTCTAGAAAGGAGAAGAGAACGCTACATGATAATTCAGGCATAGAAACAGATAGAAGGAATAGCCGAAAACATCATGGAGCTAAAAATATCAGAAAGAGCAAGCAGAGGTAGATTAATAGTGCCCAAAGCTATACCAGGAAGAATAAGAAAAGCACACAGGACATTAATCCACTACTCACCAGCATCGATAATGCAGCGTCTATTCAATGCGTTGCCAGCTCATCTGAGGAATATAACAAGAGTGAGCGTAGATGTGTTTAAGAATAAGCTAGACAAATATCTAAACTGCATCCCAGACCATCCAAGATTGGAAGATGCAAAATATACCGGAAGATGTACTAGCAACTCTCTGGTAGACATTAGAGGTGCCTCACACTGAGGGACCTAGGGCAACCCGAACAAGATGTAAGGTCTTTAAGGTCTTACTGTATTATTGCTAATGTAGTGATTCTCATTCATGTTACTCAGATAATTCTTACAACTATTTTTATTGACTAGTTTCTAGTAACACCTCCCCAAAAAATGGAGACTTTCTATTAGTCATTTTTATTGGATCATGCCTACATATGCAGCCCCGCTGCCTCAGTTAAATATAAAATTCAGGTCTCTTGACCTCAAGTTGGCACTGATAAATTATGCATGCTCATTATTAATAGAGGCTTTATAATCAAAATCAAAATAAGACATTTAGTTGAAAGATAGACTGAAATTTACTCTCGTGATTTCTTTTTCCATTTATCTTTCAACTCTCGATAAAATGTTATGAAAAACTCTTAGTTTCAATTCTATACGTTTTCCGAAAAACAATAAAACAATAACGGGAATAAACTAGGAGTGGAACCATCGGAAATAAATTGAACTGGGGAACTATCAAACTTTGGCGAAAAAATCATTACTTTTCTTTAATTTTCATTCAGTATTAAAATTATTTTACGAAGGAAATGTGAAGTCCAAAAATATTGCTGCGAAAAAGATGTTGGTAAAATGCGACAAAATATTTCAACATTTAGTCAGTGCCGCTGAAAAGCCAGCGGGAATAAAATTGAGCTTTGTGCCTACACGAATTTTCGAATGGTATTGACTGGGGTCAAGGATAAATAATGCAGACATCAGTTTTTGAACGAGATTAGTTTTTCAAAGACCTGTTGAAGCGTAATAACATAGCCATTTTTGAGCTCACGTCGTATAAGTTCGGAGAGAGTTTGAACTTTTTCAAATTCTTACCACATTGATTTTACTGAATAATGTTGATGCAAAAATTAATTGAACACTGCCGATTTGTTCCCTTTGTAACTAGAAAGTGCAAGAGGCAAGGTTAAGATGGTATGGCCATCTGATGAGAAGAGAAGAGCACGGCAAGAGAAGCAATGGACGCGGAGGTGGATGGAACACGAAGGAGAGGAAGACCTAAGACCAGGTGGAGAGATTGCATTAGAGATGATATGAGAGAGAAGGGAGTGCGGGAGGAAATGACAAAGGAGAGAGGTAGATGGAAGAGACCTCGAATAGGGATAAAGCTAAGAAGAAGAAGAAGAAGAAGAAGAAGAAGAAGAAGAAGAAGAAGTGGATATATATTCATCTTTATGTATGCCAGTGTGTCTTGAAAAGACTTTTGAATGTGGCATTTCCTTTGATAACATTTATTAAAGATTTTGAAGATCTAACAAAATCTTTGAATGAATTCGGTTATTTAGTTAAGTGATGACTGAGACTTTTGCCATATATTTGGAACGTCTCATGAAACATCTCTTTTGATCAATTATGTGCTCCTGAAATATCATTAATAAAGGATTTTGTGGTTTCAATATTACCTCTTGACTATCAAACAGTTAGGGGCAGTTTTCTCTACCCTGTATACCAATTATTGTGATTGTTTTCACTGCAAGACTTTTGCAAATTACACTTCATATGAAAAACTAAATATAACTATTTTTTTAAATGCACATATATTCATTAACGGTTGGATCATAGACTGCGTAAAACTCCGTTTTGACTGACCTGATTATGTGTCTAAATGGAATGTTTGATATTATATAATAATAATGAAAGTTGATGTCCATATTATGTCTGACCAAACGACTAAAAAGATATAAAATATTTCCAATTCATGTTGACGACCGATTCTGAAAAGGGCGAGAGCAAATTTGTCCATTAAAATCAGTATTGCCACATGACTATCATTCGAAAAGACATAGAGCTTGAAAACTCAATATTAAAAAAAAAATACTTATGATTCTTCACAAATGCTGCTAAGCCTCTGTCCATAAAGACACTGGAATATACGGAAAAATAATGGTTTCGTTTACGAAGAGTTAAACCATAAATAAATAATCCACGGCACTTTATCATATATCTTGACTCCGCATCAAGTGCATAAAAGAAAGTTACAGCGTCATAATTCTCCGTTAGCTGACGTCAGTTCAAAGCAGGAAAATCGTCTATGACGATGGGGTAAATGACTCTTACTTTCGGTTACTTTTTATCTGGTTATTTATCACCCTGTGATTTTTTTAAGATGTGTGCCATGTTTCCAGGGTATTTCTAACCAGAATCTGATATGTACAAACATCCAACTCTGTCTGTATGCCTATCTCCTAAAACTAAAACTGCTCTCTCTCTCTCTCTCTCTCTCTCTCTCTCTCTCTCTCTCTCTCTCTCACTGCAGAGAGAGTCTGTCTCACCGCAATTCCCCTCCACTCTCTCTCTCTCTCTCTCTCTCTCTCTCTCTCTCTCTCTCTGTCTGCAGAGAGACAGTCTCTCTCAACCCCCCTCTCTCTCTCTCTCTCTCTCTCTCTCTCTCTCTCTCTCTCTCTCTCTCTCTCTCTCTCTGCAGAGAGAGACACAATCTCCAATGTGAAAGTTGATGATAATGAAATATTTGAATTTGAATGAGGAATTCTGGTTTAAACTGATACTGGAGTAGTTATCAGAGTTCTCTCTCTCTATCTCCCTCTCTCTCTCTCTCTCTCTCTCTCTCTCTCTCTCTCTCTCTCTCTCTCTCTCTCTCTTTCTTACCCGAAAGAGAAGAGAGAGAGAGAGAGAGAGAGAGAAAACTCTGATTACTACTCCAGTATCAGTTTAAACCAGAATTCCTCATTCAAATTCAAATATTTTATTATCATCAACTTTCACATTGGAGATTGAGAGCTATCAAGTAAGTCTTGAAACTAACCGCCAACCGATTCGGTATTCATGACGCTTCGTCACCCATTTAGCTTATCATCTCTTCAATCGGCACTAATTCTCTTTCCCCCAATTGACAGAGTCTATCTTTGTTTTCCCCTCTATATGAACACGTCAATCTTTAATTGTGCGTTCTCTTTCATCGTTGCGATGCTCATATTCTTTTCTTTAATGCTTAGAATTTAAAGTTTTTTTGTTTTTTTTTCTCACCAACCTCTCCTAACACACATCGATAGTGAATCGGATTATTAAAATTTCCAATCACGATTAAGCACGATAAGTAAGTCATAGCAATATCACGAACACCAAATACCAATGAAGTTTTTCGTACCTACCATATATAGATCAAATATTGATATTTCAACTATGTCTCTACACCCATACGATTTTAATGTCAACTCTAGCCCTGCTTAATTTCTTTTCACTAATCTTATTTTGATCATATGGTTCCCATGGCTGCAAGTGGAATCAGGTACGATATTGTGCAAAACTTGTTTCATTTCAAAAAAAATGTCTCATGAAGATTACACTTGCGAAGATTTTTCAAGATCCATTCGCTTCTTGCTGCTCATACACTTTCAAGAACAGACACGGCTTGCTGCATAACCCATTACAGCTTCGATGACGGCAGTAATGACTGTTTATAAGTTATCCATTGGAATAATTATGTCCTTCTACCCATCTGTCTGTTAGCCAACTTGAAGACTGTTTCGTAAGATATCTAATTACCTTGGAGACCCTCTCGCCAGCCCCAGAAGGTTTTGGAAACTCTGGCTGATATCCCAACCATAATCTACTTACCACCTTAGATAAACGCTTAGTAAAGGAGGACATGGCATGTGTCGAGGTGGTTTAATTCTACTTGCATAATAAAATCAAAATGTCGAAGAGCAACGGAACCATAGCCTCTAATTATATAACAACAGCCACATTCTGCAATACTAAGCCAGGTCTTGTTACTGTAGAGGAAAAGGTAAATGTATATATCCGCGACTATTACTTTCTCTTGTTGCGTGTTTGACTAACTTTTATTAGTGATACGAAAGTAAGGTGAAAATAACAGAAAATACTTTTTCTTGTTTCGTGGTTGACAAACTTTTATTAGTGATATGAAAGTAAGGTGAAAATAACAGGAATTACTTTTTCTTGTGACGTGGTTGACAGGCTTTTATTGGTGATATGAAAGTTACGGTGAAAGTAACAGGAATTATTTTTCTTTGTGTCGTGGTTGGCAAACTTGTATTGATGATATGAAAGTTAAGGTGAAAATAATCGGAGTTTCAGTTTTCTTCGTCTTAATCAAGAATTTGTTTTTATTGATATCCTGCAGACATCCCATAAATATATTACTTAATAATAATAATAATAATAATAATAATAAATAATAATAATAATAATAATAATAATAATAATAGCTCCAGGACTCATGCAAAAGAGTGTGATCCTAGAAACGGCGCACATAGTAAGAAGAGTGATGGACTCCTAAGGAGGCAGGATGCAACCCGGAACCCCACACTATAAATACCACCCAGTCGAATTGGAGGACTGTGATAAAACCAAAAAAAATAATAATAATAAATAATAAAAAATAAATAAATAAAATAATAATAATAATAATAATAATAATAATAATATAATAATAATAATAATAATAATAATAATAATGAATATAATAATAATAATAATAATAATAATAAAATGGATGGAGCAAGATACAGAGAGAACAAAGATCCCCTCCATGAAAGCCTACAACACCAAGAAATTAAGGGAGAAAACAAGTGAGGGTAATGAAATAATGGGAATAATACACACCACCAGTATCACAGAAACAAATAACTTGACATATGCAGGAGCAAGAAAAAGAACTGGCTCTCCCCAACAGAAAGAGAAGAAAATGGGAAAGGGAAATGTCACACGACAACGAATTACACGAAGACGAACTGAGAGACGATGCCACAGAAGACGACAGGGAGGATGAGGTATCAAACAACGACACACGAAGAAACACCGACGAAGTAACAGAGAGGACGGAATGGGTAGAAAAGATTAGACAATGGATGGAGCCAGATACAGAGAGAACAAAGATCCCCTCCATGAAAACCTACAACACCAAGAAATTACGGGAGAAAACAAGTGAGGTCAATGAAATAATGGGCATAATACACACCACCAGTATCACAGAAACAAATAACTTGACATATGCAGGAGCAAGATTAGTAGCAGAACTGATGGGAATCCGAAAAACACCAACACCACCAGCACAAACCAACCCAACAGAAACCAAAACAGCAACCTCCTTGGAAAAGGCGCCTGGAAAGCAAATCATGGTGATGAGATCTGACTTGAGTAAACTGAAAGAGATGGCAGAAAAAGGCTAAAGTAAGCAACAAAAAACAAGGGAGGAACTCAACGAGAAAATACAAAGTACAAGAGAGGGGGACTTAACAACACAATAGAAGACGTAAAACAGAGGCTTAGGCCAAAGCACATAAGATCCAACGGTACATGAACAGGAATAAGGGATACCAACAGAACAAACTATTCGAACCAACCAGAAAAGACTATACAGCCAACTAAGAGGGGAAGACAACACCCAGAAATTCCTGAAGCCGAACCAAGTAAGAGACTCTGGGAAAACATATGGAGCAATCCGGTATCACACAACAAACATGCAACATGGCTCAGGAAGTCCAGGAAGAAGAAACAGGGAGAATAAAACAAAGATTCACAGACATCACGACAGACACAGTCAGACACCAACTAAAGAAAATGCCAAACTGGAAAGCCCCAGGTCCCGATGAAGTCCATGGATACTGGCTCAAAAACTTCAAGGCCCTACACCCACGAATAGCAGAACAACTCCGCATTGTATCTCAAATCACCAAGCACCCAAATGGATGACCACAGGAAGAACATCCTTAGTACAAAAAGACAAGAGTAAGGGAAATATAGCCAGTAACTACAGGCCTATCACCTGCCTACCAATAATGTGGAAGTTACTAACAGGTATCATCAGTGAAAGGCTATACAACTAACTAGAGGAGACAAACACCATCCCCCACCAACAGAAAGGCTGCAGAAGGAAGTGTAGGGGCACAAAGACCAGCTCCTCATAGACAAAATGGTAATGAAGAACAGTAGGAGAAGGAAAACCAACCTAAGCATGGCATGGATAGACTATAAGAAAGCCTTCGACATGATACCACACACATGGCTAATAGAATGCCTGAAAATATATGGGGCAGAGGAAAATACCATCAGCTTCTCAAAAATACAATGCGCAAGTGGAATACAATACTTACAAGCTCTGGAATAAGACTAGCAGAGGTTAATATCAGGGAGAGGGATCTTCCAGGGCGACTCACTGTCCCCACTACTCTTCGTAGTAGCCATGATTCCCTTGACAAAAGTACTACAGAAGAGGGAGCCGGGTACCAACTCAAGAAAAGAGGCAACAGAATCAACCATCTGACGTTCATGGACGACATCAAGCTGTATGGTAAGAGCATCAAGGAAATAGATACCCTAATCCAGACTGTAAGGATTGTATCATGGGGACATCAGATGGAGTTTGGAATAGAAAAATGCGCCTTAGTCAACATACAAAAAGGCAAAGTAACGAGAACTGAAGGGATAAAGCTACCAGATGGGAGCAACATCAAACACATAGATGAGACAGGATACAAATACCTGGGATAGGAAGGAGGAGATATAAAACACCAAGAGATGAAGGACACGATCAGGAAAGAATATATGCAGAGACTCAAGGCGACACTCAAGTCAAAACTCAAAGCCGGAAATATGATAAAAGCCATAAACACATGGGCAGTGCCAGTAATCAGATACAGCGCAGGAATAGTGGAATGGACGAAGGCAGAACTCCGCAGCATAGATCGAGAAAACCAGGCACATATGACAATACACAAAGCACTACACCCAAGAGCAAATACGGACAGACTATACATAACACGAAAGGAAGGAGGGAGAGGACTACTCAGTATAGAGGACTGCGTCAACATCGAAAACAGAGCACTGGGGCAATATCTGAAAACCAGTGAAGACGAGTGGCTAAAGAGTGCATGAAAGAAGGACTAATAAAAGCAGACGAAGACCAGAAAATATACAGAGGACAGGAGGAAAGACAGAAAGAAACAGAGGACTGGCACAACAAACCAATGCACGGACAATACATGAGACAGACTAAAGAACTAGCCAGCGATGACAATTGGCAATGGCTACAGAGGGAGAGCTAAAGAAGGAAACTGAAGGAATGATAACAGCGGCACAAGATCAGGCCCTAAGAACCAGATATGTTCAAAGTACGATAGACGGAAATAACATCTCTCCCATATGTAGGAAGTGCAATACGAAAAGTGAAACCATAAACCACATTGCAAGTGAATGCCCGGCACTTGCGCAGAACCAGTACAAAAAGAGGCATGATTCAGTAGCAAAAGCCCTCCACTGGAGCCTGTGCAAGAAACATCAGCTACCTTGCAGTAATAAGTGGTACGAGCACCAACCTGAAGGAGTGATAGAAAACGATCACGCAAAGATCCTCTGGGACTATGGTATCAGAACGGATAGGGTGATACGTGCAAACAGACCAGAACGTGACGTTGATTGACAAGGTCAAGAAGAAAGTATCACTCATTGATGTCGCAATACCATGGGACACCAGAGTTGAAGAGAAAGAGAGGGAAAAATTGGATAAGTATCAAGATCTGAAATAGAAATAAGAAGGATATGTGATATGCCAGTGGAAATCGTACCCATAATCATAGGAGCACTAGGCACGATCCCAAGATCCCTGAAAAGGAATCTAGAAAAAACCTAGAGGCTGAAGTAGCTCCCCGGGCCTCATGCAGAAGAGTGTGATCCTAGAAACGGCACACATAGTAAGAAGAGTGATGGACTCCTAAGGAGGCAGGATTGCAACCCGGAACCCCACACTATAAATACCACCCAGTCGAATTGGAGGACTGTGATAAAGCAAAAAAAAAAAAAAAAAAAATAAAAAAACAATAATAATGGATGGAGCAAGATACAGAGAGAACAAAGATCCCCTCCATGAAAGCCTACAACACCAAGAAATTAAGGGAGAAAACAAGTGAGGGTAATGAAATAATGGGAATAATACACACCACCAGTATCACAGAAACAAATAACTTGACATATGCAGGAGCAAGATGAGTAGCAGAACTGATGGAGATACGAACACCAACACCACCAGCACAACCAACCCAACAGAAACCAAAACAGCAACCGCCTTGGAAAAGGCGCCTGGAAAAGCAAATCATGGGGATGAGGTCGGACTTGAGTAAACTGAAAGAGATGGCAGAAAAAAAGGCTAAGAAGCAAGAAAACAAGGGAGGAACTCAAAGAGAAATACAAAGTACAGGTGAGGGAACTAAACAACACAATAGAAGATATAAAACAGAGGCTCAAGGCCAAAGCACATAAGATCCAACGATGCCTGAACAGGAATAAGGGATACCAACAGAACAAACTATTCGGAACCAACCAGAAAAGACTATACAGCCAACTAAGAGGGGAAGACAACCACCAAGAAATTCCTGAAGCCGAACCAAGTAAGAGAATCTCTGGGAAAACATATGGAACAATCCGGTATCATACAGCAAACGTGCAAAATGGCTCCAGGAAGTTAAGGAAGAAGAAACAGGGAGAATAAAACAAAGATTCGCCGAGATCTCGACAGACACAGTCAGACACCAACTAAAGAAAATACCCAACTGGAAAGCCCCAGGTCCCGATGAAGTCCATGGATACTGGCTCAAAAACTTTAAGGCCATACACCCACGAATAGCAGAACAACTCCAGCATTTTATCACAAATCACAATGCACCCAAATGGATGACCACAGGAAGAACATCCTTAGTACAAAAAGAAAAGAGTAAGGGAAATATAGCCAGTAACTACAGGCCTATCACCTGCCTACCAAAAATGTGGAAATTACTAACAGGTATCATCAGTGAAAGGCTATACAACTACCTAGAGGATACAAACCCATAATCATAGGAACATTAGGCACGATCCCAAGATCCCTGAAAAGGAATCTGGAAAAACTAGTAGCTCCAGGACTCATGCAGAAGAGTGTGATCCTAGAAACGGCGCACATAGTAAGAAAAGTGATGGACTCCTAAGGAGGCGGGATGCAACCCGGAACCCCACACTATAAATACCACCCAGTCGAATTGGAAGACTGATAAAAAAAATAAAAATAAAAAAATAAATAATAATAAAAATAATAATAATAATAATAATAATAAATAATAATAATAATACTAATAATAATATATGAAGGTAGGAGACCCTCTCTCAAAACATGTTTTGTTAAAGATGATGGCAGCATCAGTGGAATTGATTTTATATATGGTCTTGTCAATTCTTATTATTCTCTTCTCATCAGGGCTGATATTTGCTAATAGCTGGCCGATGTTCATATCTCAGGTGAAAGAAATGTTTTCTAAAAATGAATAATTTTTGATATGATAACAAAAGTGGTTAACAAATCTTAGTCTAAGGGCGTAACGGAATTCCAACGTTTCCAACCGTATCACGGTCATTTTTCATTTTCAAGGAAAGGTGAGCTTGAACTGATTGAAATGGGGTCGTTCGGCGGTATTTATTGTGTCCCAGGTGCTCTGTCTGATGGGCGCTGCATTTTAATCATTGCTGAACAGAGGATTAAGTCCCTGAGTCAAGCCGTCTTGCAGAGGTGGAAGCTCGCACTGCTCTTCTCGTGCGGACGCTGGAGGCCCTACTTAAACATCGGGAAGGAGAGACCCAGCCTCAACACCAACCCAAGAGACTTCACTCCTCCCGGGACGGTGGCACGAAGGGCGCCGCCCGCCAGCACCATAGAGCCGATCGAACGGTGGGCCAATCAGGTGCCCCCGTCTATCGGCAATGACCTTCCCAATACTACGCTCCCAGTCTCCAGCGTCCGCACGAGAAGAGCAGTGCGAGCTTCCACCTCTGCAAGACGGCTTGACTCAGGGACTTAATCCTCTGTTCAGCCAATGAAAATGCAGCGCCCATCAGACAGAGCACCTGGGACACAATAAATACCGCCGAACGACCCCATTTCAATCAGTTCAAGCTCACCTTTCCTTGAAAATGAACCGATGATACGGTTGGAAACGTTGGAATTCCGTTACGCGCCCTTAGACTAAGATTTGTTAACCACTTTTGTTATCATATCAATAAATTATTATTTTTAGAAAACATTTCTTTCACCGAGATATGAACATCGGCCAGCTATTAGCAAATATCAGCCCTGATGAGAAGAGAATAATAAGAAGAATTGAAAAGACCATATATAAAATCAATTCCACTGATGCTGCCATCATCTTTAACAAAATAATAATAATAATAATAACGAAAAACATTTTGCCTTAAGAGGCAAAGTATGTGAAGAAAATTATCTTCCTTTTGTAAAATATAAAAAGAATTAATAGAAAATAATAATATAAAAAAATATGTGTAAGTTGCCTTGAGAATCTCCATTTCAAAAACATAAAAAGAGTAAGAACTGCCCAAGAAATAAAGTTCGTATTTGGAAAGAGAGAAAAAAAGTTAACTTTTCATCGAGTTCACCATTTCTTTGTGTTTTTACATGTCTATTCTACAGAGGATTAAGAACACCAAAGATACCTTATTCTCGAGCATGGAATCAGCCAAAATTAAAGCATCGAATATTTTTTCTTTGGCTTCATGGTAGTTAAATGAGAGCAGAAGTTCCCCATCGTCTTGAGTTTATGGAATTAATCTTAATATATTACATTTTTTTTTTCAACGTCAAGCCACTCCTCGCAAAACGGGAGGCTCCAAAGAAAAACTTTGAAAGCTCATCAGTAAGGTCTACTACACAAATTGTTCTATTTACCTCACTATCGCAAGGACCTTTGCTCTTCCTGAATGTTCACACACACTGCCCATCCAGTCAATATACCATGCCAATTATTCAGCACATCCCAGACTTTTATTTCTTTTTCTATTCCAGCCATTCTGGACGACACACGTCACCAGACCATCTGAGAATTATCTGGCCCACCCTCTCACCATCTCTGACCTTTCACCACTTTTCCCATGCCTCCCCTAATTGATTTCTCTCGGGCTTCCTTACGCCTCATTCGAAAGATGCAACTGGTTCCCCACATCACCTTAAACTTCCTTTTTATTTTTTTTGTTTTCAACAACCATAATTCTCTTCGATAAAAGAAAGTTGTATCCAACGTTCAACGGAATTACTAAATGAGGCGATGCGCTTTTCCTTCCTCACAAACACCTAGGTTGCTGTGGAGATTAGTGTGGCAATAATGAAGGAAAAAATAGGACCAATTATGAGAGATTCATAATTCGGCTATATAGCAGACATATTGTTACTTATCTTTAATTACGTATACTGACTGTATATTCCATACAATGAAAGCTTCTTTTAGTCACTTTATACTAAATCACATTTAAACGTTATTCGTTTTTAATATAATGATGATAAATTTATTACTATCTGAGATATTCATAATCTAAAAAAAACAATATTTGTTTTAAATAAAATTATCTTTCTCCCATATTTATCCTTTCCTTTTTATATTATTATTCGTAACTGTAGTGTTTGTGGAGAATGAACTATAATATTAATGCCACAACAATATACAGAGATAAACAAAGAAAATAAGCCATACATTTGTGACATTTCTGACAATACCAGACATTCGTGCAATGATCTCTGTTCATTAGGAAGAGGCAACACTTGCCAAAAAACGTTTCGTCATTTGCTGAATTCTTATCAAAGAATCTTCTCATTACAGTAATGAATGCGAAACGGAAATGCTGCCCTGGGATGGACGATATTGACAACCGTGGCATTTTAAGTTTGTTCCCATTTGGCTTCAATACGACCTCTTGTGAATTGTAGGAAAAAGATAATAAGAGAAAGGCCATCTGCTAGGTGAACCTTTGTATATATTTTATTCTTATTGAATACACATTTCTACTGATGAACTGTGCTCTTAGCTCTGCTAAAATGTTTTCCAGTTCGGCGACTCCCTTGTTTATTTCCTGTAAACCTTGATTTTATCCTTGATCCGTTGTATAATTCCACTTTTTTTTTTTCTCGCTAATCCCTTCGTATTTCAATCTGGGGATTTTCAGTAATCCTTCTCCTGCAGTCATCAAGATGTCATGTCCGGCTTGGCGTTCTGACCAGATCCAACATGCCTGACCATTTTAGAGCAGGAATATATACATTATATAAATATACATACATATATATGTATATATATACATATATATATATATATGTATATATATATATACTATATATATATATATATATATATATATATCATAATGTAAATACATACATACATATATATATATATATATATATATATATAATATATATATATATATATATCTTATCTTGGCTTCTGAATGCTTGTTAATGATTATTTTGTTATTGATTTAATAGGTACCCAATCGATGACTCTGCAGAACTTTGCTTTATTGCTTTTGTGCTTTAATTTTCTCTCTTCAAAATTAATCCTGTAACTTTTATCCCAATATGTACAAATAATAAATTTCCTTTCTCGCGTAGAAAAATTCCCTCTCCCCAACAAGCAATGGCATAATACTGTAATATTGTCTTTCGAACAATGTTTATAACACTACCTTTTTTATACCAGTTTTTTCTTCTGTTTCTCATTATATGGTAGTTTCATGGAAACGAAGTGAACTAAAACATAAAAATGTCAGGAGTCTATGCTTGCTCCTATGAGACATCAACATTAAAGTAAAAAACAAAAAATATGAAATTTGAGACTCATTTTGACAGCGTTTTGGTTCCTTAAGAACTTTCCACTTAGTACTCTTGCATGCTTTTCTTGCTGTAATTATCTCTTCATATTCTTTTTTATTACCTCCAAACATCTTGCTAAATCTGAACTTGAAGGGCTCTGCCTTCATTTTTAAGTTCTGGGTTTGTGAATACAACAGAACTGAGGTCCACTTACATAACAGAGCTAAGTTCATGAAGGACACAGACACATTTTTCGGTTCCTATTCTATTCAGTAGTTTGGTATTGTTGGACACAAACAAAACTCTAGGTATAATGTTTTGTGAATTTATTACATTGGCTCCTCCTGGCCCTGTCTTTTCTTTAATAATTGTAAACAACTCATTTAAAATTCTAGGTACCATTCTTCACTGAACATTAACTTTTGAGGAGCATTATGTGTCTATTTCTTTTCTAATCAATACAAAACTCTGGCCAATGAAAGAATTTCTTCACTCTTTTTAACAACGTGTCTCTCCTGAAGAAATATTTGTTCATATTTTCTGTCATGCCTTGAATATCGTTCCCCTAGAAGTCTTTAGCAGCTGACGATGGCTGAAGGATAAAAACTTTAGTTCCATTAGTTTTTCTTATATTGAATCTTCGTATTAATCTCTGGCACTGTCGTTCGGTTAGCTCATTGTACAAATCTTCCACAATTCTGTACTTCTTTGGCCTTTTTTCATCTTTTATTATAAAAATACAATTACATTCCAATAACTTACATTACAGTACAAAAATATAAATCGTTTTAGCCTTAAATATCTACCATAAAGTACTGATTATGCCGTAAAATCGAATAATAGTGTTTTCCTTTTTTTAGCTGCTCTGTTACCTATTGATTATGGTATGATCTTCCAAGTCAAGTACTTCATTGTTGGCAGTTACTTTGTTCAAGTTCCTTGTGTTTCAATTCATGTTTTCATTGCTTTATTTTATTCCATTTTATTTCTTTTTGATACTTCTCTTTAGAGGTCAGTATATCTTTATTTCCTCTAAGCTGCTTTCCTTACTGGGGCTTGAGATTTGCAGTATTGTCCATTAACTGATTGATCCGTAGCTTGACAAATAGCGGTTGCTAGTATTTTAGATTTTATCTTTTGTTTTAAATCTGACAAATGAATTCCAACATCTAAGTTCTAAAAATATCGTTTTGCATATAACTAAATTTAGCTTTGATAGTTAACCTTTGCTTTCTTTTTTCAATATAACCACTTACGAGGGAGTTTACTGGAGTAATGATGTTATACTAACATCTACTTACTATACAACGTTTTTCTTCCATATACAGGTTAAACGTCTGCCTCTTTTGCCACAAGAAAAATCTTAGGAAAAATAAATCATTCTGAAGGAAATTTTACCTCCCAACTTAGGTGGCCTCTTGATGACTGTCAGATTACTTACCCCAATCCTAACAAGTGCAATTAGTCTTCTCAGAGGGTGTTTATTTCCATCTAATATGAGGTTTGAACATTTTTTTAATGGTATTTTGTGTTCCGGCGCTTTTATCACTCAATTTTCATTTGTTTTCCTTTTCCTTGTTTTGATTTTATCAGACGATGGATAGATGATGCTATTGCATTGTTCATCCCTTAAACACCTGTAATGTTTGCCCTTTTCAGGTCTCTTCGCGATATCTAAATACCCACAACAATCAGGAATTCCTATCTTCCTCCGTTTGACCAAGTCGAGTTTCATAAGACAATGACACACAAGATCATGCAAGATAAACAGCCTTTCAGAAATCAGACAGCATGTGTCGTGGTTGCTTGATTCTGATTGCATAATCAAGCCATTATACTAAACAGGAGTGTGAAACGTACCTGAATTATGTGGTAAGTTGTCAAGGTATCTGACTTTGAGCGAGATTCTCTCACTACAAATAGTGAAAGGAATATAAATGCATCACAGATTCCAGAATAAAATCTTATGTCATTTAACTTTTCATTGCCAAAGTATATTAAGCAAATTTGATTTTTTGTGTTATACGGATTTCTTCACCTAAAAACATTGACAGGAATTTTGAAAATGATGGAAATTCATGATGACTTTATTAGTAAGATTCAGTGGCAGTTACAACAATTATAGTCTCACTATTTAGAGGACATAGGTTCCATGTCCATGCGAGAATATTCTTTTGAAAACTATTGTACCTCAGATGACTTGAAAAGTGGTAACTATAAAGGATTACCCTCATTGTAGGCCAGATCATGGTTCCAGTTATGATCAGAAAAATGAAGGCAATCGATAATTTAATGAGTAAATTATTTTTCAGAATGCACAAATATATATATATATATATATAAGATATATATATATTATATATATATAGATTATATATATATATATATATATATATATATACTATATCTATATATATATATATTATATATATATAATATATATGTATGTATGATTTATGATGTATGTATGTATGTATAACGTGATAAATCCATAAATAAAGATATATGCCACGAAGTAAAAATAAAGGAAGGAGTAACTGCGAGACCTTTCGACGTTTCCACGTCCTTTACTGAGCAGAACTGACATACATTGAACAAAAGACAAAACAAGAAGATTCGTATAACTAACAGATAGGGATTATAAAGAGATTAGTACCTAGAATCCGACACACCTGGAAGAAGAGTAACCTTCCCAAACAAGCATAAACAATGGGTGCGATTAAAAGTTTAAGATAACCATCTCAGATACAAGGACAAGACAATTAAAGAATTATAGGTGACAGCTGTTCAGAACTTTTTTTTTTTTTGGTAAAACAAACAAAAAAAAAAAAAAAAAAAAAAACCATGTTCAAAATTACATATTCACAATACAGGTTAGACATACATTACAACGAAGATAACTCAAAGGCAACTTATTTTTATTTAAGTCTGTAATTATATCTTTGAGGTCATTCTTAAACATGTTACAAATACAAGGGTCTAAATGAAAAAGGCCACGACTAACATTGAAATTACAATGAAAAGTAAGTTGTATTAAAGCAGATTCTAAAAGATTTCGTGATAAGACATCTCTTGACCTTGCAATTACTGAACTACCAACCCAATTTATTCGGTGGTTGTTTTCACTTAAATGAATGAATATTGCATTAGATGTTTGCCCAGTTTTTACGGAATATTTATGCTGGCTTAGCCTTACTTCTAGGCCCTTGCTAGACTGTCCGAGATAAAATGAGGGACAATCCATACATGGAATTTTATATATTATGTTGTTGCTTTCTCTGGGGCTATTTTTTATTAACATTCCTTTTAGTGTGTTATTATAGGAGAAAACAAGGTTGACATTAAAAGCTTTTAACAATGATTTAATGGATTCAAATCCATTAAAAAAAGTCAAACTGAGAATGTTCTTAAAATTTTCTTTCTGTGTGTTAATTACACTATAAAACTTTTTGTGGGCTTTATTATAACAAATATCTAATATATGTGAAGGATAGCACAAATCTTTCCCTATTTTTCTTATGTATTCAATTTCTTTATCCAAATTGTCTTGTCCTTGTATCTGAGATGGTTATATTAAACTTTTAATCGCACCCATTGTTTATGCTTGTTTGGGAAGGTTACTCTTCTTCCAGGTGTGTCGGATTCTAGGTACTAATCTCTTTATAATCCCTATCTGTCAGTTATACGAATCTTCTTGTTTTGTCTTTCGTCCCATGTATGTCAGTTCTGCTCAGTAAAGGACGTGGAAACGTCGAAAGATCTCCTAGTTACTCCTTTGTTTAATTTTCCTTCGTGGCATATATCTTTGTTTATGGATTTATCACGTTCCTAACTTTCGTGATTCAGTTATACATAATGAGAGCCACGTTCACTTTCGCTATTCTGTTTCCTCCTTTGAGATGTGTCGTCACTACCTTCTCCAAGTCTCTTGTGGGGCAGCACATTCGACCAGAATTCGTCCTAAGTTCTTGAAGAAGTGCCTTTCTGAACAAGTGCTCCCTAAATCCTTGCTGCCACGCCGTCTAAGAAGATATGACAATCACCCATTCAATGAATTTAGTGCCATGATGTTGAAACAGCACATAGCAGCCGCCAAGCAAGAAGAGAAGGAAAAATTCAAGGAACTGGAAAAAACAAAGATCTCTTTCAATCACTCCATCCCGGCTGATTGGAAGGACTCGCTCCGTCGGGAAATTTACGAAAAACTATGTAGGACTACAGATGCCCTGAAAAGGAAACTCGACAGAAAACTAAAAAATCTTATTGATAGCAGTTATTGGACTAATTGTGCACGTCAAGATTGTGTTGTTAACCTATCTAGTAAACAAATAAGTGAAAATGTTGTGAGTGCGCCTGGATATGGTTTATCTTTCTTTATAACAAGTCGACCTTCTGCTTTAATGATCGCATCATCCCTAAGTAAATTTGAAAAATATTGTGATCTTCCTCAAAATCATGTTGACATGATTAAAGGTATTGTTTACGGAGCTGCCAACGTTAAGCATGAAAGTAACTTCCCTGCTCGCTATAAGAAAAGTTTGACCGATCTTAAAAAGGACAATACTATCCACATTACAAAAGCTGATAAATCAAATAGTATAGTAATAGTAGATAAAGCTGACTACATATCACGTATGCAAGCCCTACTGGATGATGATGTGACTTATAAAAAACCTACAAAAAATCCCCTTGATCAAGTCATAAAAAACTTTAATAGCACAGTGAAAAATATCCTTAAAGATAAAACAGAACTACTAGGCAAATTGTCAGTCAAATCTCCTTCGCTACCTTACTTGTACGGATTAGTCAAAACGCACAAAGAAAATAACCATATGCGGCCTATTATCAGTACTGTTGGTTCAATTTCATATAAACTTTCGAAATATATCACAAAGATCTTGTTCCCGTTACTTGGAACCATCTCCGATTCTCATATATATTATTCTCTAGATTTAATTGATAAATTAAAGAAAATTGCTCTTTGCCCTACTGATAGATTCGTTAGTTTTGATATATGTTCTCTTTTTACTAAAGTCCCTATAGACTCTATTTTAGACTATCTTAGTAATGAACTAACTCAGCACAAATTACCTCTACCTATAAGTCACATTATTTCTCTCACGAGTTTGTGCATTTGTGATTGTAAGTTTATATTCAATGGTGAATTTTATCAACAAATATTTGGCATGGCAATGGGGAATCCTTTATCACCACTTCTCTCAAACTTGTACATGGAATTTTTTGAAAAACGCTACTTACCTAATATCATTTATATTCCTGTAAAGTGGTATCGTTATGTTGATGATATTTTAGCTGTCCTGCCTGTCGGTATTGATGTAAATGATTTACTCTCTAAATCAAATAACCAGGTACCATCGATTAAGTTTACTCTAGAATTAGAAAAAGACAATTGCCTCCCTTTCTTAGATGTTTTGATACACAGAGAACCATTTCAATGTAAATTCAGTATTTATAGGAAACCGACCAACAACTTAACTTATGTTCATTTCTTCTCAGGCCACCATCTTAACATAAAAATATCAATTTTTTCTTCTATGTTTTTACGAGCATTGCGCATTGTCAGTCCCCGATATTAGGATCAAGAAATTGAATACATAAGAAAAATAGGGAAAGATTTATGCTATCCTTCACATATATTAGATATTTGTTATAATAAAGCCCACAAACAGTTTTATAGTGTAACACACAGAAAGAAAATTTTAAGAACATTCTCAGTTTGCCTCTTTTTAATGGATTTGAATCCATTAAATCATTGTTAAAAGCTTTTAATGTCAACCTTGTTTTCTCCTATATTAACACACTAAATGGAATGTTAATAAAAAATAGCCCCAGAGAAAGCAACAACATAATATATAAAATTCCATGTATGGATTGTCCCTCATTTTATCTCGGACAGTCTAGCAAGGGCCTAAAAGTAAGGCTAAGCCAGCATAAATATTCTGTAAAAACTGGGCAAACATCTAATGCAATATTCATTCATTTAAGTGAAAACAACCACCGAATAAGAGATGTCTTATCACGAAATCTTTTAGAATCTGCTTTAATACAACTTACTTTTCATTGTAATTTCAATGTTAGTCGTGGCCTTTTTCATTTAGACCCTTGTATTTGTAACATGTTTAAAAATGACCTCAAAGATATAATTACAGACCTAAATAAAAATAAGTTGCCTTTGAGTTATCTTCGTTGTAATTTATGTCTAACCTGTATTGTGAATATGTATTGTGAACATGGTTTTGTTTACCAAAGTTCTGAACAGCTGTCACCTATAATTCTTTAATTGTCTTGTCCTTTTATCTGAGATGGTTATCTTAAACTTTAATCGCACCCGTTGTTTATGCTTGTTTGGGAAGGTTACTCTTCTTCCAGGTGTGTCGGATTCTAGGTACTAATCTCTTTATAATCCCTATCTGTCAGTTATACGAATCTTCTTCTTTTGTCTTTTGTCCCATGTATGTCAGTTCTGCTCAGTAAAGGACGTGGAAACGTCGAAAGGTCTCGCAGTTACTCCTTCGTTTATTTTTCCTTCGTGGCACATATCTTTATATATATATATATATATATATATATATATATATATATATGTGTGTGTGTGTGTGTGTGTGTGTGTGTGTGTGTGTGTGTGAATGTTTGTATGTTTGCATGATTGTTTGTATATTTGTGCACTATGGAAGTCCGAACTGCTTGACAGATCTAGACAAAACTGGCACGTGGCCATTATTTGCCCAAATTTATATAACAGCATACGTTTGAAACCTACAACCACTGACGCCCCCCACCCCCCCACACACCCTTCTTCCAACCCACCCCCCCCCCCCCCCCGCCCCGACCCCTTCCCACCCCATTCCCCCCCATTTGCCTCCCCGTCCCTTGGTTTATCTTACCTCATTTCATATACTCAAGACCATAGAAATATATTACTGAAAATGCTTTCCAGTCACCATAGTAATACCTAGATGAAAAGGACAGTTACCAAAGTAGTACCTGGATGAAAGGGGCAGACAGAACAGTAATACCCAGATAAAAGGGACAGTCACCATAATAATACCTGTCAGTGCAAAGACAGCTGTCAGTCTGACTGTCAGCATAAACACATCCCCCTCTTCCTTTTCCCTTCCCTACACCTTCCCCTCCCCACTCCCTTTTCCCTCCCCTCTCCCCATTCCCCTTTTCTTTTTCCATACCCCTTAAAATAGAATGTCATTCGGTGTTTTCCCACGCAGCGCTGGGTTGGTCCATAATAATGAAAAAAGCTTTTTAAAGAAGATACTTTAAAGTTTTAAATTTCTAAGTATTCACTTTTGACCTGAAGTTGTTGCTAACATAGAGATGATTAATACATTTTTAAAATTCTGTTGTTGCAGAAATAAAAGAAAATTTCTGTACTGAAAATTACTATACTCCTTAAAACTGAAAGTGTTTAATTTCAAATTCAATGATAATTGAATTTGACATATTCATCTAATACAATTCAGTTCAGATCAATATGAGATGGATGTCGCTAAAAGACAGAATTATTACTTTAACAGTAGTCACTAAATAACAGAATTACTATCCCTGAAAAAAAATATTGTACCTTCGCTAAAAATGTCATGTTATGTATACATCGCGATTAATTAATTCAATATAATTTTTACGTGTTTGAATTTTTCCAGAGACATATACTGTTTGCTGAAAAGAAGTTTCAGAATTTTCTGTTTTATCTTTGAAATTTCTGAAATTTATCGCGTGTCAAAATAAAATCTCATATGTTTGCTGTGTACTTAATTGTAATACTAATCCGAAATACACTGACCTGAAATCTTCCACGTAGAAAATGCAATTCATGATTATTTATTTTTACCCTTACCTATTGGTATACGTTAGTTATTTGTAAATAGATGTAAAATATATATGTATATATATATATATATATATATACTATATATATATATATATATATATATTATATATATATATATATATATATATATATATTATATATATATATATATATATTCATATTATATAAATATACATATGTATAGATATACATATATATATATATATATATATATATATATATATATATATATATTATATATATATATATATATATATATATATATATATATATATATGGTATATATATACCTATATTTCATCCGAGAGGTTCTTCTAAATCATTAAGTGCAAAAGTCATTTATTAGTGTAAATTTCCACTGTACACGAATCTTTGTCATTTAGTTATTGGAAACTGTGAGATCAAGTATGTAGGTCAGTTCCATTAATGATAGAGATGGATAAATATGGATGTGGATAAATTAATCCAACATTAAAATTCACATATCTGATATCTTTTTCTTTTGAACTGACTGATAGGAATTATTAATGCATCGTTTAAACATATTCTTCATGTCAAGTCTGCGACATAGTGTTAAAGATACACAGTGGGTCCTGCCCTATTTCAGGACATTCCAACACGAATAGCTGAATTATGGATCTCCCTTTATAAATAATGGCAAACCTATTAATTAAAAGCAAATTCAGCGAAACGGAAAGCACAGGGAGAGGCTGAAAATTCCTAATTTTGAAGGCGAGAGAGAGAGAGAGAGAGAGATAGAGAGCCGTTGAAATTCCACCTACCCCTTGATTGAATTGCAACTCCGGACGCGTCCTAAAAGATTAAATTAAAGCTCAAATGGCCAAACAAATAAACAAGAAAACATTCGCGGAAGGGAAAACATGTAAAGGAATTAACGAAAGGAGGGAAGATAGTGGGTTTTTCTTTAGGACCAAAGGGTAGGATGACTGGTTTTGTTGTATTCATTTACGAGAGGAGGAGCAAAATGACGTCTTTAATCAAGATTCGGCGTTAATGTGAGTGAGCGGTGCTGATCTTTACACCATAGATTATAAAGCGTCAACGAAATGAGTACGTCATGTTTCGCTTATATGAATAAAATCATTTCACATCTTAGATATTAACCAAGACATGTGAAACATGGGAAATAAAATCTTTCTATTAAATCAACTGAGGGAAAGTTGACTCTACTTAAAATATAAAAGTCTTTAGAAGAGTGTTTATAATATGCACATACATTTCCATTTAACACTGAAATACTCTCCTTAAAAAATCCAGGCATCAATTAGATTCATGAAACATGACGAGAAAATAAATGAATCTAAAGACAAACTAGTCGTAATTCGCTACTTCCATTTATATACGAAAGTCTTTGGGTGTTATCAATTACCATAACTAATAAAGGCGAGTATGTATAAGAGGTATTGTAGTATATCTAACAATTTTAAATGAATGGTTTAGTAGATTATCAACAATCAAAATAACATGTTAATTTCATCAACATAAGACACTTACTAAGGAGAAGGAAATATAAATAAGACTAGATATTAACAAAATCCAGTGACTTAATGTTTTCACCAGTTCACTTACTATATCCTTTGTAAATTTTCATTGGTGGATATAGTACATTACTAGAAAGTATCAATATCAATATAAATAAAGAGAATAACAAATTATACGCTAATTTTTAAGCATTTCATCTATGTTAAGATTCTTATATATATACACAGCTATAACAAGAGTAGAGAGAAAAAAAATATACGTGGAGTAAGAAGTAAGATAGCATAAATATTTTTTTAAGGATTGGTAAAAGTAGATGTACATAAAAAATTTGCAAATAACAAAATATACGAAATTATACACAAAGTAACAAAAACTATAAATATGAATTTTCATGTAGATAAGAATTCTACTTTTTTCCTATTCATTCTTGTTATAGTTGCTTTTAAATTGAAACCTTCACACAGAAATTATGGATAACTTAATACACGGGAATATCATGTATCTTCGTCTTCTTATTTCTTCTGAAATATCATAAAAACTGATTGGATTTACGAACAAGAACACTTCGTTTTATTAATATGCGCTACAGGTCAAAATCCTCGCAGCAATGGATTTCCTAAATCTAAGTAAGAAGAGCCTCTGTTAGTGCCTAGCTATAATTTATCTAAAAATAAGTCATTATAATTTATCTAAAACTAAGTAATACTGTTTCAAAAATATATTTGTTCATTCATTTTGAATGCAAGTACAACATATCGTTGAAAGGGTCAAATGTCTGCGATATCAACACACGAAAATGCAAACAACCGAACCGTGAATAATAATAATAATAATAATAATAATAATAATAATAATAATAATAATAATAATAATAATAAGTATTCTGGAAGGACTCTTGCAGAAGAGTGTGATCCTAGAAACGGCGCACATAGTAAGAAAAGTGATGGACTCCTAAGGAGGCAGGATGCAACCCGGAGCCCCACACTATAAATACCACCCAGTCGAATTGGAGGACTGTGATAGAGCAAAAAAAAAATAATAAACAATAATAATAATAATAGTAGTAAGTTCCTTTTAGTCATCTCACGTATGTAATAATTTTAACATTATCTCCACAAATTGTGGTAGTAATCACCATAGCAAAAAAAGGAGTATCTCTCGCAGTTCCTTTTCAACAACTTTTCAAAACTATACCGAAGGGAATGCCTAAAACAAAAGAAAAATTAATTGAAACTAGAAAATCAATAGGCAAGGTATCGATGGAATGTAACAGAATGCACTAAAATATCTCTTATCACGAATGATTGACCTCCCTTAAATTGTGCGAGAACCTCTCTAAAAAAAAAAAAATCAATATTAATCCGAGTTCTTATTGCGAATCGTAGCCCGAAATTACGGACGAGAAACCACATATGATTTTAATTATTATCATTCAAGCACGTAATTACTATGTGCCTCAATTGGCAAAAAAAAGTTCACTTTTATACAAGTTATGGAAGTCTATTTTCGTGGCAATACAGATTTCATGGAATCGGTCACGATCGGGTGATCATTAAAATGAATTTTTTCGCAACTTGAGGTAACCATCTTGCATGGATCATTTCGCAACCCGATAGGCCCAGCTGTTTTTTTTTTATCCCAAAAGATAAAATTACATGACTAAACGCAAATCTTGCACATACATACAAAAACATCACACAAACAGACGCAAAGGTAGACACATACACATACCTACATACACACACACACACACACACACACACACACACATATATATATATATATATATATATATATATATATATATATATATATATAATATATATATATATATATATATATATATATATATATATATATATATATATATATATATATGTGTGTGTGTGTGTATATATATATATATATATATATATAATAATATATATATATATATATATATATATATATATATATAATATATATATATATATATTATAGATAATATATATATATATATATATATATATTATCTATATATATATATATATATATATATATATATATATATATATATATATCAGAAGACAGAGGAAGGCGACGGCCAGTAGGACACATCAGCGTGAAAGTGGACCATTGGAAACGTTGCAATTCATTTTAATTCTTTATTTCCTACATTTCATAATATCATTATTACATCTTCAGGGAACCTGTTAGACAATAAATAAACTGCTTTGAAATTACTTTAAAATTACTTTAAAAATTACTCTAAAATTCAACATTTATAAATTACGACACAATTAAAAAAACACACAAAAACTAAAACAAAACAAAAAAGACCAAAGACCGCTAACCAACCTTATGCAGAGAAGGCAAGAGACAGAATGACAATACATAAATAAAAGTTAGCACAGGTACATATGTGTGGAGGAGGTCTGAGTATTTAACTGGGGAACCAGTTGTTTAATAAATAATGATTCTAGGATAGGCAGTTCATATGCATTGCTTGTTTGTCCTATGATTCGGAAATGGTTTCTTTCTATATATGTTTTACAGTTTTGTGAATGGGTTCTTATATTAGAATGTTCGGGATTGGAGAGCCTACAGCCAGTACGGAAACTTAATCCCCGATGAGAGTAGATTCTGCCCCGCAGTAACCTCCTCGTGGATCCGACATATGTCCCAAAGTTACACTTAGGGCAAGTATACTTATAGACCACGTTGGAGGTCAAGAGAGGGTCCAATCGATCTTTATATCTGAAAAAGGAACCGATTGTTAGTGGGTTTATTGGAATTAATTTCAGATTAATGGCAACATAATGTTTGTGAACAATTTGTGCGAACTTTTTCCGAAAGGAGTCATCATGTATAAACGGAAATTTGGAATAAAAAGCTAATTTTGGTACTGTACAGGGTTTGGCGACATTAGCGAATTGTTTGTCAAGAAACAAACGGAGCTTTTTGTAAAACAAAGTCTGTGGGAAGCAATTATTCGTAAAATATCCAGAAAGGAAACTAATTTCTTGGTGGAAGGATTGCCAGTTCTATGTAATAAAAAACGCCCTTTGGAGGAGAGTAAAAATAGAGTTTAGTTTAAAATCATAAAAAAAAAGAACTATAGTAATTGGATCCAAGACCAGTAAAAGTTTTCTTTCTAAAAACAGATGTATTAAAAGAGCCATTATCCCTAATGACAATAACGTCTAAGAAAGGTAACTGATTGTTCACCTCTTTTTCCACGGTAAAATTAATGTTACTATGTTTAGTATTAACATATGCTAAAAAGGAG
>NC_061110.1:106885659-106905659 GCF_015104395.2 Macrobrachium nipponense
AAATTTCGAAGTGTTATGACTGTGATTGAGATAAAGGGAAAAAATTATACATCTTTCAAAGAACAGTCCTCTGACCTTAGGCTAAAGTTAGACCTGTACAGAAACTGCGCTTTGAACTGAGCAGAACCTACGTAACTAGCACTGACGTCATGAAACTCTTAACAGAATTGGCAACAGTTTTATTTTCTTTTGAGAAGCATCTTCTCAAGTAGTCTCGTTTGAGCTCTGGGGAAACATAATTTCAGCTTAGTACGAGTGTATGCCAAGAGAATGGAACGAATTTAAATGCTTAGCTCTTTACTCAACTGTATTCCGCACATGAAGACGAATAATGTAAACACGTATCTTTTAAGTAGGGTAGTTTAGACAGGAGATAAGTGGGCCCTTGTTCTCCTTTGATAACCTTTTAGGTGCGTGTCCAAATAATGGCAAATATTTTATGATGCGTTATTTATTAGCCTTAAACTCATTGGAACAACAACAAAATATTTTATATTTGATTCCATAATGATGGCAGCCTAACATATATACCTCAGTATTCTTATCCAATAACGAACTACAATGATAATTTGTTAATATTCACATTTTCCACTGGTAATAAACTTACAAATGATTATCAGATTTCCATGAATTAGTAATTCATTATAACTAATTTCGCACTCTTGATTATATCACGTAAATTTCGTATTTTTCTTGTAAGTTCAGGAGAGTTTGATTTAGGGGGCAAATTTCTGCAAACTGTAATGCCAATACCCAATCACCTTCTGTTAAATAAACATATTACAAGCAATCTATATTTACTAAATAAACATATTTCCATTCACTGCCAATGGCAGTATTTCCCTTGCGTTTTTAGTCCGCCAATTACAAGAAATTAATGACCTCCTATAACGCAAATGGTCTTCGCACACGAGAAACATTCAAGCCATGAACGATGATGGCATATCTTTCCAAAAGTAAGCTGTCATTTATGTTCGAGAAACCGAAACTTTTCTGCCAAACTTCTGAGAGATTCATGAATATTTTTTTTTTTTTTTAAGAAACTGTTCGTTGCAGCGAGGGATGCGAAGTTTAACTGATACTTTGGATAAAAGTCCTCAGCAATCGTTTCGGATGCACCATTCGATTAATTGATATTCCGGGAATGTATTCGAAGCGACTAATATTAGTTTAGAACGAAAATAAAGTAATTACGTTTATAATCTATATAATATATATATATATATATATATAGATATATATAAGAAGATATATATATATATATATATATATTATATATATAGGTATATATATATATATATAGATATATATATATATATATATATATTGTGTGTGTGTGTGTGTATTTATACATATATTACATTTACATATATTTACATATGGATATATGTACTGTATATCACTAATGTGAAACAACTAATGCATATATATATATATAATATATATATATATATATATATATATATATATCTGTGTGTTGTGTGTGTGTGTGTGTGTGTGTGTATCGCTACAAGTACATCTATTGTTGACATACTCAATGAAAGAACTTTATTACCTGACCCTTTCAGGAGATCCTAATGGCGTCTGGTGTAAGCGCTCGAGAGAGGACAAACAACAACAACATAGACAAATTAAGGGCAGCCGTTGCCGAGTGACAGTCATTTCATTCAGCAATCATCAGAACAACAACTCGCAATAATACTTATATCCATAAAAAAAAGCCGGCATCTCATATAAACACCATGACAGATAAAGGCAGATCTTGGATCCTGAAGCTCTCTTTCAAGTTTATCCTTTCTAATTAATACGTCCGCAACTTTCCCATTTTTCTCCTCTTTGCTGTCGAAATATTTGATAAGAGTCTATTTTTAAAGCAAGTCTTAATGAAACGTTCTATAATATACGTGAAATAGCTGAAAAATGTCTCCTGATTCAAGATTTTGAAGAGAAGAGGAAAACGCTTCTTTTTAATTAAGAAATGGCAGGGAAAAATATTGCATAATTGTTTTTTTTATTAGAGTTGTAAAATTACAGCGTTGAGGAAAAACCGTCCGTCGCTTATAAGTGTTGTAGTCTAGCCTTCTTTTACGTTTTATTGGAAGACGTTACATAAGCTACTAATTAACTGTTGTACGATAGATAACATGCAAAAAGAAAATTGAATTACGATGTCGCAATGTGGTAGCGAAAATGATAGATATGTTTGTAATGACTAAGGGTAATTATGACCAGTTTTATCAACTTATTATTTAGTGTCAATAGCTAAAGCATTAACTAGAATATTAGCTGCAGCTGAAGGTGTTGCATTATCCATTTTTCATGTTATGAACAGGGAGAAAATAAATTATCCTCCAAGAATGCAGGTACAGAGATTCAACCATTCGGCTACAATTTCCTCAAAACAATACTTTGCAGGAATCTATGGTGCATCACTATACCGTGACCGGAATGAGCTAAAAGCCGCAATAATGTATATGAGACTGTATTTTTCCAAATTACAAAAAGGTTAAAAATAGAGATTTTTCGACCGTTTGGTGCAACGGTCCTCTTCAGCCAACTCTTGGCTGAGAAGAACCGTTGAGTAAACGGTCTAAAGCTCCCTCCCTGTTTTTAAAATTTTTTCTATTTTGAAAAAATACAATCTCATGTACATTATTGTGGCTTTTAACTCCATGTACCTACAGGGAGTTTTTAAATGTAGATACAAGGAAGTTCAGTTTTGAACAAAATTATTCACTAGTAGCCTTACTGTCTTAAATTTCATGATATATATATTTATATTATTATAATGTCTATATATATTATATCTCTATATATTATATTATTCTATATATACATATATCTTATTATTATATATATATGGATTATATATATATATATTTATATATATATATGTGTGTGTGTGTGGTGTGTTGTGTGTTTATAAAAGAGAGATGTATTAATAATGTTTCAGATACCGTTGTAAGGTGATGTGCTCTGACATTTCTTAGAATGTAGAAGTCATTGATTTAGCTTCTCCATGGAGAAACAGTAATGCTGATGTATCTTCATTGGGGTGGCGTGTTGTCAAAGTTGATGTCTTAGCAGATCAGTGCCTGTCCTGTCGCTATGAGCGCTTGGTCGCAGAGGTGCTTATGAAACTGGTTCTAGGCAGTTCCTGGGTGTGGACAATGTGTGTGAGTTCGTGCATGTGTGCGAGCTTTTCCCTGCATACGAGAATGTAGGATTACCATGGTGGGAGATCTGTACAAGTGAGGCGAGAGAAGCCAAGATGGCTTCTTCGAACAGTATTTTTATTATAAAGTGTTTGAGAATACTGTCTTGAATGGGTAAGCATATTTATTTTTGGCCAAAGATGTGTCTGGATTGTATTTGAATATTTATTTCAAAGATGTTCTTTTTCATATGATCTTTTGATTTTAATCTTGTGCTTATCGAGGTGTTCTCCTGTCTTCTAAAAGGCAGTTCTGGAAAAAGGGGAACTGATCTGAGACAAGGGGGAACTGACTTAATTACTATGGTGTACTGTACTATGACTATGCCTAGTTTTATGACTAATATAATGTTGAATTATTGGAGTAGGAATATGGAATGGGCTATCTGAGTTCAATTCATTCATTTAATCTTTTTGTTAAAAACCTGGGTTTATTTAGCTAATGCTTTGTTCTTAAATAAATGTTATTTTTTATAAGCTCACGTGTCTGATTCAAGTGCCTTAGGTAATGGAGGGGGGAGGTGTGTCGTATACAGAGAGTCGTTGGGAAGAGAGAGAGAGAGAGAGAGAGAGAGAGAGAGAGAGAGAGAGAGAGAGAGAGAGAGAGAGAGAGAGAGAGAGAGAGAGGGGGGGGGCTGTTGCCAGTTTCCTGCTGCTCTGGTTCATTGCTAACTTTTAAAATAGAACCGAGATTTTAGAATTCTCTTTATATAATTATAATAATCTATTATATATATATATTTATATAATTATAATTATTGTTTCTATTATATAATATATATATATAATAAGTTATATATATATATACATATCTGTATCTCTGTATATTATATATATATATATATATATCTTATATTTATATATATATATACATATATATAATATAAACATAAAATGTATATATATATAATTATTAAAATTTAAATATATTATATATATAATAATTATATATATATAATATATATAATATATATAAATAAAGATAAAATGCCCAACGTGGAATTTATCACGTTCGCCTAAACTTTCGTGATTCGGTTATACAACACAATATCATATATATATTATATATAATTAATATATATACTATATATATAAATATAATATATATATATTATGTATATATATATATATAATAATATAATATAATATATATAATACGTATAATATATAATAATAAATATATATATAATTATATATATATTATAATACACTATATATATACAATATAATATATAATTAATATATATATAAATAATTATTATATATGTATAATATACTAACCGTATATATATATATTATATTATATAATAATATATATAATATATATATATATATATTAAACGTATATATAACATATATATACATAATATATATATATACTTTATATTATAATATATATATATATGTGTGTTATATTAATAATATATATATAAATACGTATAATATAGTACATCATATATTATTATATATATATATATAATATAATATATATATATATATATATGTGGTTTGTGGTATATATATACTATATATAATTACTAATATTAGATTAAATAATAATACGTATTATAATTATATATATAATAAATATATATATATAATATATATATATTATACACAACATATAATATAATATATATATATATATATATATATAAATTATTATATAATATATATAATTACTAATAATAATAATAATATATAATAATATATAGATGTATCGTATAACCTGAATCACGAAATGTTAGGAAAACGTGATAAATTCACGTGGCATTTATCTTTATATATATATTTAATTATTATATAATTATTAATATATAGATAAATATATATATATATAATATATATATATACTTTTAATTATTATATAATACATTTATGTTATATATATAATATTAAATGTATATATATATAATATATAATATTATATATTTATATTCTCTCTTCTCTCTCTCTCTCTCTCTCTCTCTCTCCCTCTCTCTCTCTATATATATATATATATATTATATATATATAATATATATATTAATATATATATATTATATATTAATTAATTATGCATACGTATATATTCATATATATACACAAAACACTTTATATAGATATATATCTATAATTATATATATTATACAGATATAACATGGGTGTGTATGTATATTGTTAAAAACGATAGTAAACTTTAGAGAACCGGTAATAAATTCCATAACGAAAACGGTGGAGAATTAGTGACCAAAATGTAAAGCGCAATTTACAAGAAACCTACGCATGAATCCAATTTGAAAAATTCAAGTGAAAAAGGTAAGGAGACAGATATATACGTATTATCCATTCATAACTGTTGAATCGTGAATGGACACATTGCAGATACGAAAACAAGGTCAAAACTGCTCGGAACGTAAAAACTGAAATTCATAATTTACAGGAATATCACCTTGTAGCCTTCCATCACTAGCTTCAAATATTAAAGAATGTAGGTGTTCGTGGAACGTCGAAACCGTCACTTTTTTCATTCATAACCAAGAATTTATCACTCCATAATTTACTCGGCTCCTTCATCATCTTATACATTTACCGGAACGTTTGCCAATGCACACAGAAATGTCATTTTCTTTGTCTTCATAGACTAAGGAGAATTATTTGCGAATGTGTGGGCTGGATTTCTTAACAAAATGAACAAGGCAAGGATAAGTCCAATTCTGGAATTAGTTGTCAAACATACTCACTGTCTTCTATACAAAATAATATTTTACATATTTTACCAAAAAAATACATCGCACTTTTTAAAGCGAGATGTGCAATACAAAGTGTACTGTTGCAAACATATTTACGAACTTTTATTAATGTAGATAATTTTTTTATCAGTAGTATTATGGTGACGGAAAAACTCTATTAAAATGAACCTTTGCAATACGAACAGCCCTTATGTTGCTGTGGAGTAGGATATGATCTGGAAATAAGATTTGATTTGCTGAAAAAAAGAGTAGGCGTATAGGATGAAATCAGACAAGAACCAGGAAACTATAATGAGGGTTGGGATACAAGGTGTGATAACACCAAAAGGTACACGAAGAAAAATTCTACGAAGGAGACTAAGAGTGCAAGGAAGAATGAAATGTTAAACGAAGCTCAAGATCCGGGAAGAGAGAATATTTGGACAAACAAGTTGGTGATGTTGACAGTCAACAGGATATATGAAGATGAATTTTGAAAATTAGTTAGAAAGGGGAAGTGCATTTTGACTGAAACACACCGTTGGATAGTCACCTTTTCTTGACTTCATGTTTGTGGGCAAGAGACTGCGGTAGATGGAGAAGTGATAATGCAGTAACTGTAAGTCCAGAAACTAAGAGCAACATTCCCATGAAAGAAATCAGTTCTAAGGTAGAGAAACCATCACTGTCTTTGGCATAAAAAAAGGAGGCTCTACACACTGTTAATACTATAGTAGATTCACATAAACCGTGCATCTGATGTCTAGACTAGTCCCTTACGACGCTCCTGATTGGCTGTTAATAAGCCAATCACATCACCGGGCTGGAAACTCTCAGTCTCTCGAAAGAGTTCACATAGGCAGGATGTATGCTCCATCTCTCCTGAGGGATACTTTTGAAAGACGTATTCTTCAGGAGAAGTGGAACTTACACCCTGCCTATGTGAACTCTCTCGAGAGACTGAGAGTCTCCAGCCCTGTGAATGGCTTATTAACAACCAATCAGGAGCATCGTGAGGGACTGGCCTAGACATCAAATGCACGGGTGATTTGAATCTACTATCATAGTCTAGACGGGTTCCAAACTATTGTGACCGAGGGCCAAGAAGGTAAGTGTGCGTAGGAAGTGGCTGTTATTAGTGACAGGGAAAGAAAGTTTCCATTGAGGCAGACTGGAAATTTGACAATTTTCCAGAAATCTCGGATTATGAGCTTTATGGAATGAATGAAAGGAATTAAATGGAAAAAAAATTGTGACAAAGATGAACGGAAATGTTTCTTATCCTTGGAATCACATCCCAAAGTGTTATTGTATTATTATGCATGGAACGTACATGGCATAAAAGTGGAAAATGTGGGAAAAAAAATAGTCAACGAATGATAGTGAACTACGTACGGTAATGAAGAAAAATACACTATAATACACGATAATAGAGTCTTCTTTCTAAGAACAAAGGTAAGAGACGGTGATATACAACATTGACGAGGTGCAAAGTTATTCTTTTCTTTTAATCCACGTTACTGTGTATTGCCCTTCTTAATGTCAACGGTTCATGGGTAGAAAATAATCTGGTAAAATTACATATTTTCATATATCACATATAAATTAAATTTTGCTTATTCAAGAACACGACAATATATCTTTAAGATTACTAGGGTGGACATTTCAAGACTCTTTTGAACTGAATAACTAACCTCATAGACGATACTGCAATACTAATAGAAAAAATTATATCAAACTTTTAAATATTCAATTGCATCTGTGATAAGCAAACTTTTGCCATTGTTCCATAAATCATTTATGATTCATTACTTCAACAACGTTCGTGTTCAATATTACTTTTATATGTAAAGTTAAATGTTGCAGTGAACCACTTTCATGCCATCGTAAAATATTAAAATACTGATTGTCTGGTTTTATCTTACCCGATTAAAGCTTAATTTGAGAGAGAGGTTCAACCTCCAACATTTACATGAATAACTTACATAAAACCAGTGAAAGGGACAGCCACATTATTCCCAGGTTTCTAGGAATGGATATTACATTTAAAATGAAATAATCATAACGCATATAATTCAGTAATGCTAAAAACTTTCTATAACAAACGGTACATTCATCTTGCAATTAGGCAGTTTACCATTTCATCTTAAGGTTTCCTTCGTAAAGAGGGATTCAAATTTTATGGTCAACAGGTTGCTTCTGAAACCCTTGAATAAAGCTATCATAAATAAGCGTATATGATTTGAAAGTCTTTCCTAGAAAGGTCAAATTGGTAGCCTGGAAATCCGATGTTTCAAGTGAGCTTGGTAAAACATATATGGTTTCTGATTTGTGCGTTGTAAAGTGATCTTTCTATTTATTGGAGGATGATACTTTTCATAAATAGGATTGAAAAAAAAAGTTTGCCGTAGGGAGACAAATCGACACGTACATTATGAAATAAGAGAGATATTAAATAAATAAACAGAAGGTAAAAGCCTGTCATGTATAGTTTAAATATACGTTTAAGGTATAAAAAAAGATAATAAATGACAGAAAAGGTGTCATTAAATTCGCATATCTTATTAACTGAATCACACGAAAACAGAATATTCGTATATCAGTTCATGACAACGCACTTATTACTAAAAATTTTAAATATATATCTATTCAAAATCATTAATACTATATCTGAATTATACTGACAACAAATACATTTTAATAGTTCGTTTCCTAAGATCCTCACGCCCTGCTCAATTGGATCGCTTTGCTGTAGCCCGTGTTCATGCCACTCTTTGATAATTGCATAAAGCCAAAGCCCTAAGAGAATTATACCGTAGAGAGATATGAGGGTAATGTAGGTACGAACTTCACAGGCAATCTTCGCTTATTGGATATCAAACAAGCTCGTTTCCAAGAACGCCAGGGAACGTTACCAGCAGCTGAGAAATATATGGTATAAGATGAGGGGTCACGAGGTAGACAGGAGTTGAGTAGAGACGATTCTTTATAGGATTTTTTTCCCTAAGGATCGTTATTTTACTGTTCTATCTACTGCTTATGATTGCAAAACATATTGATCAGCAAATTGCTCAACTCACGCGTCATATCGAACCATTAGCATAAAGCAACTTTATATTCAGAATCGTAAACATCTTATAAATCTACTTACACGTCAGCGTCGTGTACTTGAATATTTCTTTCAAACATGCGAGATTTCATATATCCAAATACTGTTCACTGATTTACTAAACAAAGATATTTCTCATATGTAGCCTATGTATACTTTTAGATATTTCT
The DNA here is from genome assembly GCF_015104395.2 of Macrobrachium nipponense. Classification (NCBI taxonomy): domain Eukaryota; kingdom Metazoa; phylum Arthropoda; class Malacostraca; order Decapoda; family Palaemonidae; genus Macrobrachium; species Macrobrachium nipponense. The sequence goes on from NC_061110.1 coordinate 106,894,864, forward strand.
CATATATATCTTATGTATACTTTTAGATATTTCTCATATATACCCTATGTATACATTTCCATTCATTAATGACGCGTGTAAATTTTCCCAGAAATATGAATTTTTTTTTTCGTTTATCTACATTTATCGATGAAATATATAATTCCGGTATGTTTTAAATACAAGATAAAGATATGTAAGGGAAGATAACGGCTTCATTGACTAAGGAAAACGAACGCTGAAAAGCACATAACATAAGAATCCGAGTCAGGTCGAAGGAAATATTGGACTGAAGCTACAAAGGACTCGGCTACTAATGAATTCGCGGAAACCTACAGAGAAACAGCTAGAGAAACATACTGGTTTCTAGTAATGTTCTTTTTTCTTTTCTGCAATATTCAGGTAAATCTATTTTCCTGGAAAGAATTCTTACTCATGCAAAGGACTGATAATGGACTTGATAAGGTCGAACGTTAGTTGTGGCTCCACCACATCACGAGAGAGAGAGAGAGAGAGAGAGAGAGAGAGAGAGAGAGAGAGAGAGAGAGAGAGAGAGAAAGTGTGCGCGGGCGTGTGTGTAAGGCTCTCACGAGAACGACATTACCTCTACTTTATATATATACTACATACATAATATATAATAATATATATATATATATATATATAGTATATATATTATATATATCTTATGTATAAAAATGAATGTTTGTATGTGACTTTATATTGGCAAAATTTAAATATTTTTTATTACTTTTCATGTTACATTAATCAATCTACTAAAAATTTAGGCGATTTTCTAATTGATTTTTGAAATAAAAATTAGTTCATATGTTTGTGCGCTAAAGAAATCCGAACCACTTGACCGATCTAGACACAATTTGGCAGTGACCATCATTTGACCCAACTTTGATAATAGGGTAGGTTTCAAACCCGTACCCCGGCCCCTTTCCTTCCCTTTGTAACTTAAGTAGTAAATAAGCTCTATGGTTTTATCATAGCCCATTTCATGTACTCGAGACCATAGAAATGTATTACTGATAACGCTTTTCAAAAATGTATTACTGATAACGCTTTTCAGTCACAGCAGCATAAAACGGACAGTCACCACAGTCATACCTGGAAAGAATGGACACATAGTACAGAAATAACTGGGTAAAAGGGACAGTCACCACAGTAATATCTGGATAGAAGTGAGTCACAACAGTAATACCTGGATACAAGGGACACATTGTAGAGTAATACCTGGTTTAAGGTTACAGACAGTACAGTAATCTTACTACAAAAAACAGTAGTTTGGTCTGTTTGTCAGTTGTCTGGAAGCACTTTTCACCGGTGCGGAGTCCCACGTAAGTGCTTAACAGCTGACCGACCAATTTATTAGTATTAGGGATTAGAGGGGTGAAGGAGAGAGGTCTTTCCCTACTCAGTGACTACCTAACTAACAAGACCAAGCCATTTTCAAATCGTTGCTGGATATGATAAGATACGGGTGAAAATGACATCCGGGAAAACTACCGCTTGGTTGGTAGTTTACGGTAAACATTGAATTGTTTATTCTTACGTTTTGACAAGTAGGGCAGGTACAGCAACATAGGAAATAACAAGAAAATGAAATAAAAAGTTCGAGCGTTAGCTCGGCATAAAAACACCGGTGTTAGATAACTGTTACTTTAAGCTGCCCATTCACTAGCAGCCTGACCTCTTTAAGTTCAGGCCTTGGTAGGCGGGGCTTCAGAACCCCTAAGTGCCCATTGGCGATGAGGCGAGGCCCCTTAAAACAGTCATTTGTATATCAGCAGCCGATGAGTGAGGATCATGCGTATGTTAAAGCAAACACTAAACGCGGAAAAAAATTAAGTTACGGTTAAGAAATGGCTATTAGGAATTAGGAAACGCCAATATGAAGTATTACCTATTTGGAATGAAGATGGATGCGGAACATCACACCACAGTTGACGGACAACCAGGTATCTGGTTATCTGAGCAAGAAGGAACTATTTCTAGACTAATGTTCATTGTTCAGGAATCGAAATCAGTTCTTCTCTTGCCAACGAAATAGATATTAGCACATGAGAAAATTGCCAAAGAATCCATGAAATAATGTAATTTGTGTTACTTAACGCATTTCACAAATTTGTTTATATTACAAACCATTTGCTATACAGTTGCATGACACATACCCCAGCAGACATCCTTTTTGTTAAGTATATCTTACTTTAACCAAACCACTGAGCTGATTAACAACTCTCCTTGAGCTGGCCCGAAGGATTAGATATGTTTACGTGGCTAGAGACCAATTGGTTACCTAGCAACGGGACCTACAGCTTATTGTGGGATACGAACCACATTATATTGAGAAATGAATTTCTAATCAAAAGAATAAACTCCTCTGATTCATCGTTGGTTACAATATCTTCATTAGAAACAAAAAGGGTATTTTTACCATCTTTTCATGAATTTCTCATTTATGAATGATAAATTCGCTTTGGCATTACTAATATGGTACCAAAATTGAATTTATAAACATCCTAATATTTCCTTTAATGACTTTTTTTACTCTATTGTAAAATGTTATTGAAATATTTTTGAATAGACAATGCAGTAGATATGTTAACGTAAAAGGTCATTTATCTTTTAGTGTATATAGTGCAGAACTTCAGCACGGTCATTCCATTTCAGTCAAAGTTTCCTTCACTCTATATAATCATTTTGGTCATTACCAGTTTCACGGTATTTGGGTTATGTCAGCTCATCACACTTACAAAAATAACAACATTGTTAACTGTCAAATTCGATGCTTAATTAATGAACAAAATTACATCTGCATGATAACCAGATAATCCACTTCATTAAATGACATACTTTGGCCAAAAATATTTGAGCCGTATGATTTTATTATGGCATAGTCAAGTTCTCCTAATTTATGTATATGTATACACTATATATATATATATGTATACACACATATATATACATATAGTATACTATTTTTTTATTTGTGTGTGCGTGTGTGTGTAATGTCATGTTCTAATGGGCTCTGGTAACACTCCCTCTATTCAAAGCTAAACAAAAAATGCTACAATGCCTAAAGCTTTTTCTTCCATGGTCATATTCAGGGCTACACTAGAGCTACATTGGAATTTGACCCCTCTGTAAAGGTGAGTACTGAATAACATTGATTGAAAAGCATGTATCCAAATTTAAATTAGATAGATTTGTAGTTAAAAAAATTAAAATTTTAAAATGTTCTTCGTTCAGGATACTTCTATGATTCCTCCACAGAAGTCCCAAAAACGCTGTATCCATTCTGTGTCCAGTGCAATGAATAATGAAAAGTTCTCACGCCTTCTACGTATTTATATTTGTATATTACGCTGGATTTGTATTTTTTGAAATAGCATTATGAGCCCCAACATATTAACCAAAATTTATTAATTGTTACGTGAATCATTCAACATTCACATTCACCGTTAGTTGGTTGTTTACGGTTCCTTGTACTAATCCAATGCCGAGTCAGCTCCTCATATGCAATATTCTCTTGCTATTCTGATAGTCCAGTTAAGTTAAGTATATCTTAGTTTTACCAGACCACTGAGCTGATTAACAGCTCTCCTAGGGCTGGCCCGAAGGATTAGATATTTTTTTACGTTGCTAGGAACCAATTGGTCACCTAGCAACGGGACCTACAGCTTATTGTGGGATCCGAACCACACTATATCGAGAAATGAATTTTTATCACCAGAAATAAATTCCTCTGATTCCGCGTTGGCCGAACCGGGAACCGAACTTCGGACCACCGGATTGGCAGCCGAGAGCGAAAACCACTCGTCCAGCGAGGAACTCTGATAGTCCAGTAATTTAGGATATGGACAGATAATTAACAGCTTTTGAGCTACACTAAACTTCGGTATTATGCTCACATAAGCTTGGAGGATTTTGAAAGTTTGCTTACATATTTTATGTTATGATATTGATACATTTATGTGACTTAGCAAGTTCATTTATTATTTTCTGAATTTCTTTTTCCAATTTCGATTTGCTCTCCGTATGAGGAATGCAAAAAATAAATATTACTTTTTTATCTGATTTCATTGTTGAGTTGTGGGTTCACGCAAACTAATCTCTCATCAAAATATGATAAAGAAATTTTTAGCATATGATGATATTGATAACAAGAACTTAATACTGTAACACTTGTTAAAAAGTAAATCTAGATTTCTTCAAACCAAAACCATATGTAATAAGAACAAAATGGTCTGTACTTTAGCAATGAATTATTGCAAAAAAATACATAAACTCGCGTAGTGAACATGGGGGAGTAGTTTAGACTGGAAGACGAGGAAACGTTATCATCCTGCGTACTGTAAGAATTAATTATAGCAAAAAAAAAAATTGCTGAAGAATTTCTTTGAGCAAATGGCAACCCTGTCAAGTTTTCTCATGGATAACTGAGAATCTTTGGAGCTGTCGTGTTTCTTTACTGTCTGCGACGTTTGACAAAAAAGGTGATACGGATGTGACATCGAGATCAAAAGATTTCCTTTCTACGAGTTCAAAGTGAAAAAGTTTATACGTTTAAGAATACTGGCGGAGACATTAAATGAAAAACAAACTTTTATTTTTGTTTCTTTTATAGGAACTCTTTGGTATTTTGGACCAAAAACATATGGTATTTGAAAGAACGCTCCATATTCCAAAGTTAACATACGTACTTACCTCAAAGAGAAGTTACCAAATTGGAAGCCCTCCTACTGATAGGAATAAATATTACGTAATTCCTTCTTTAATTATTATTAAGAAACATGTTTATATGAATGATTATTATCTAAACATATTAACTAAACATATGTATGGAGAGTTTTAATTTCATATGAGATGCAAGACATTTTTCCATCTAATAAGGCTGGGATCTCTTTTATGTGTCGAATCATATGTATACATAGTATATATAATATATTTATATATATATATATATATATATATTATATATATATATAACATATGGTAAACTATTTTTTTTTATTTTGTGTGTGCATGTTGTGTGTGTTGTGTGATACAGTTCATGAATTGAAAAGCATAATAAAAGGAGTTAGAACCTCGCTGTTTCTGGTAAAGTGGGACAAACCAGTTAAAATAAAAAATATTATATTGAACAGTCTCATCATAAATCGGAATATATGAATGCTTAAAAAATGCTAAAGTGTGTTTTTAAAAAATAAATATTTTCTTTGTATTTTTTATACTAAATGAGTTTGATTATAAGTCATTTCTTCAATTACAGTCCCACTCATGCACTAATAATATACCAGTTTTGCATAGGGGTATTACTATTTCTGAAATTTACCTACTCTGTTTTTTAAGAAGAAATAAAAAAGACTGACAGCCGTCATGAGAGAGGAGCCAAATAAAGTATTATTTTTTTTTTTTTTTTTTTTTTTTTTGCTTCATCACAGTCCTCCAATTTCGACTGGGTGGCATTTATAGTGTTGGGGGTTCCGGGTTGCATCCTGCCTCCTTATATAGTCCATCACTCTTCTTACTATGTGCGCCGTTTCTAGGATCACACTCTTCTGCAAGAGTTCTGGAGCTACTTCATCCTCTAGTTTTTCCAGATTCTTTTTTTCAGGGGATCTTGGGACGATGCCTAGTGTTCCTATGGATTATGGGTACAATTTCCACTGGCATATTCCCATTATCCTTCTTATTTCTATTTTCAGGTCTTGATACTTATCCATTTTTTTTTTCCCTTCTTTCTCTTCAACTCTGGTGTCCCATGGTATTGCGACATCAATGAGTGATACTTTCTTTCTTGATTTTGTCAATCAACGTCAGTCTGGTCTGTTTGCACCGTATCACGCCCTATTCCTGTTCTGATACCATAGTCCCAGAGGTCTTTGCCTGATTCGTTTCTCTAAATCCACTCCTTTCATGGTTGGTTTATGGTGCTCGTACCACTTATTACTGCGAGGTAGCTGACGTTTCTTGCACAGCTCCAGTGGAGGGCATTTTTGGACTACTCTGAATCATGCCTCTTATTTGTACTGTCTGTGCAAAGTGCCGACATTCGCTTGCTATGTGGTTTATGGTCCCCTCATTTTCGTATTGCTCTTCCTACATATTTGGGAGCGATTGTTATGTTCCATCTTATCTGGTCGTCTTTGAATATATCCCTGGTTCTTAGGGCGTGATTTTCTTGTATGCCGCTGTTATCATTACTTCATTTCCTTCTGTAGCATCTCCCCTCTGGTAAACCATTGCTACTTATGTCATCTTTGCTGGCCCAGGTCTTAGTCTGTCTCATGCATTGTCCGTCATTGTTTTGTTTGTGCCATTCCTCTGTTTCTGTTTATCATTCTCCCTGTCTCTGTATATTTCTGGGTCTTCCGTCTACTTCTTTTTTTATCATCCTTCTTCCCATGCACCTCTTTGAGACACTCGTCTTCACTGGGTTTTCAGATATTTGCCCCAGTGCTCTGTTACTCGATGTACGCAGTCCTCTAATACCATAGTAGGTCGTCTCCCTCCTTCCTTTCGGATGTTATGTATAGTCTGTCCGTATTTGAATTCTTGGGTGTAGTGGGCTTTAGATGTGCATATGTTACTAGATTTTCTGGTCTTTTGCCGCGGAGTCTGCCTTTCGTCCATTCCACTATTCCTTGCTTGCGCTGTATCTGATTCCTCTGGGCAAACTGCCCATGGGTGCCATGCTTTTATTTTTCAATATTTCGCGTTCAGTGACTGAGTATCGCCTTGAGTCTCTGCATATATTCTTTTTCCTGATTCGTGTCCTACATCTCTTGGTGTTTATATCTCTTCCTCTCCATTTAATTCCCATGGTTTTTGTATCCCCATTCTTCAAAAATCTATGTGTCTTGATGTTGCCCTCCCCATCTGGTAGCTTTTATCCCTTCAGTCTTGTTTACTTTTTGCCTTTTTGTTATAAATTATTTATATATTTTATTTATATTTATTATTTATATTATTATTATTATATTATTATTATTTTACATATCCATTATCATTATTTATCATTATTATTATTCATTATTATTATTTTTATAGTTTGTGTATATATATATATATATATAAATATATCTATTTATTTTATATCATATATTTTATTTTATTTCCAGGTGAAGTTTTACTCCATAAGCGCCATATATAATATATAGTTCCTTGAAATCATTGGTACATATCCGCTATTCAATTAAAATATATATCGATATATTTTGTATATGTTTCCTGCCATTCATTGGTTGCGAATGTCAGTTCAAGGACATTAATATTAAATAATATGCGCTTGTAAGTTACGATGATTGTGCACTTTGATAATTATTAAACAACTCTTTACGAATTGATATACAAATAAAAGTACTTTCCAAAGATATTGTGAATATTAAATAAAATAGTTTTGGTATTTATGATAATTGTGCACTTAGATATTTTACAAAAAAAATTTCAAAATTTACACAAACAGAACCCAATACACTACTTTACAAAAATCCTTGGTTGAAAAACAAGTGGAGTTGTACCTTACAAAACGAAACTATGTGAACCGGCAATAAAGTATCATAAACAAAAAATAAAAACTTTTAAGCATGGCGATCAAAACGTCGACAAAAGGTGCGCAACAGAAAAGTTCTTTCATAATTCCTTTCCTATTTCTTAAATTTTTTCTCACTGAAACTAAGTAGAAAAACCTCAAGAGGGAAATTCACTGAGCATAATTTATTTTATAACAAGAGCAGTTTCTCCTACTTTCTTGCAAGCGGGAGAGTCGGGAGGGGATGTCGTTTCATCGTGAAAGTCAATTTGTATTTCAACCTGGGTGAAGGAATCATGAAAGACTTGGCGATAGGGCCAAGAACTAATTTGGCTCCCTCAGCCGGGAGAGAAGGAGAGGAGAGAGAGAGAGAGAGAGAGAGAGAGAGAGAGAGAGAGGAGATGGACTGATATTCCAAGATGTCCGAAATTAAGCCAGCATCATAGGATCTCTAATGAACTATTGCTAACAAATTTTATAATAATATATTAATAATAATAATAATAATAATAATAATAATAATAATAATATAATACAGAAGATGGATGCCGACCTACCAAACTCAAGAAAAAGAGGCAACAAAATCAACGCATCTTGTCGTGCAAAAGGACGAAAACATCAAGCTGTATGGTAGAGTCAGGTGATACCCTATCAGACTGAAAGGATTGTGCTGGGGACATCAAGAATGAGTTGGATAGAAAAATGCGCCTTAAGTCAAACATACAAAAAGCAAAGTAACGAGAAACTGAAGGGAATAAAAATAGCACTACCAGATGGGAGCAACCATCACACATAGATGAGACAGGATACAATACCTGGGAATAAATGGAAAAGAGAGATTGGACTATTTTACCAACCAAGAGATGAAGGACACGACACGGAGAATATTATGCAGAGAATCAAGGCGGGATACTCAAGTCAAAACTCAACGCCGGAAATAGATAAAAACCATAAACAACTGGGCATGCCAGTTTGGAATAATCAGATTACAGCGCAGGAATAGTGGGAATGGACGAAGGCAGAACTCCCGCAGCAATTAAGATCAAGCAACGCCAAAAAGGAAACAAAATGGGGACAATAACACAAAGCACACACCCAAGAGCAAATACGGACAGGACAAATGATCATAACACGAAAGGAAGGAGGGAGACACTAGTCTAAGTATAGAGGACTGCGTCAACATTGAAAACAGAGCACTGGGGCAATATCTGAAAACCAGTGAAGACGAGTGGCTAAAGATTGCATGGGAAGAAGGACTAATAAAAGTAGACGAAGACCCAGAAATATACAGAGGACAGGAGAAAGACAGAAAGAACAGAGGACTGGCACAACAAACCAATGCACGGACAATACATGAGACAGACTAAAGAACTAGCCAGCGATGACAATTGGCAATGGCTACAGAGGGGAGAGCTAAAGAAGGAAACTGAAGGAATGATAACAGCGGCACAAGATCAGGCCCTAAGAACCAGATATGTTCAAAGTACGATAGACGGAAATAACATCTCTCCCATATGTAGGAAGTGCAATACGAAAAATGAAACCATAAACCACATAGCAAGTGAATGCCCGGCACTTGCACAGAACCAGTACAAAAAGAGGCATGATTCAGTGGCAAAAGCCCTCCACTGGAGCCTGTGCAAGAAACATCAGCTACCTTGCAGTAATAAATGGTACGAGCACCAACCTGAAGGAGTGATAGAAAACGATCAGGCAAAGATCCTCTGGGACTATGGTTTCAGAACGGATAGGGTGATACGTGCAAACAGACCAGACGTGACGTTGATTGACAAAGTCAAGAAGAAAGTATCACTCATTGATGTCGCAATACCATGGGACACCAGAGTTGAAGAGAAAGAGAGGGAAAAAATGGATAAGTATCAAGATCTGAAAATAGAAATAAGAAGGATATGGGATATGCCAGTGGAAATCGTACCCATAATCATAGGAGCACTAGGCACGATCCCAAGATCCCTGAAAAGGAAACTAGAAAAACTAGAGGCTGAAGTAGCTCCAGGACTCATGCAGAAGAGTGTGATCCTAGAAACGGCGCACATAGTAAGAAAAGTGATGGACTCCTAAGGAGGCAGGATGCAACCCGGAACCCCACACTATAAATACCACCAAGTCGAATTGGAGGACTGTGATAGAGCAAAAAAATACATAAATAAATAAAATAAAAAATGATAATAATAATAATAATAATAATAATAATAATAATAATAATAATAATAATAATAATAATATTTTCTATTAAAAATAATGGCAGAATTTACAGAATTGATTTTATACAAAATTTTCTCAATGTATAAAATCCATTCTGTAAATTAGGCCATTATTTTTAATAAAACATGTTTAAAAGAAGAAGGTCTGTTTCCACCATACACAATGATAATGATAATAATAATAATACATTATTACCACTCTCTCTCTCTCTCTCTCTCTCTCTCTCTCTCTCTCTCTCTCTCTCTCTCTCTCTCTCTCCTCTTTACTGCTGAAGAAAAGTTCTGTTTTCAAGGTATATAATTGCCCTTATCTTTTTTGTGACGAGGGCAAAAGGCGTTCATACAATAAAACAAAACAATAATATGAATTTCATAGCTTATGACTAAGTATCATGGAACCTATTTCCCCGTGAACAACAACACTTGCGATGGACTGAGAAATGCCTTCACCAAGAAAATCTAGTGAAATTTCGCAAATGAAGTAATCCACAGAAACTGGTTCCCATCGCTGCTATATTTCTTGTAGTTTCGTGTTTGATTTGAAAAGTGCAGATCATGCCTCAGTATGCTAAGAAGAATACAGTGAGTAGAATAAAATGATAGTGACTGTAGATACTACTAAAATTGTTAGCTTTAAGTGTACCGTTTTCACTCAGATGTCATTTCATTGGGAATTCAAAATATTCTTGTGTCGTCTGCGTGTTTACCTACGTTACTTTCGATAATTCCAGATTCGAGGCATATGGATTTTATCATAGAACCTCATCATATATATATATATATATATATATGATATATATATATCTATATATATATATATATATATATATATATATTATATACGTATGTCTGTATTGTATGTATGGATGTATGTAGTATGTATGTATATGTATGTGAACAAGGTTACAGCTACGAAGGAAAAGCGAAACAATAAGATGCTAAGTACTTCCGTCTTACTATAAAGACATGGTCACAGCAACTTGGTAACGAGACGAAAGTGCTTAGCATTTCATTGTTTCAATTTTCCCTTCGTGGCTGGAACTTTGTTC
>NC_061110.1:106908159-106910659 GCF_015104395.2 Macrobrachium nipponense
ACATCGATAAAATATGAAAACTTCAAAATAATTGGTCAAGCCAAGGAACCTGGAGAACTTTAAAGTCTATGCATCAAAAGAGTTGTACCTCCATTAAATTGCCAATCATCGGCTGTTCCCCTGTTCATAGCATAACTGGGTTGTTTGTTTATATTTGTCCGCCTTCTTTTCTGTTCTTGTGTATTCTTTTAGCGTGTTTGTCTCGTGCTTTTGTTTTGAGGTGCACCTTGCTCTTCATTTCATGTTTGTTTTTTCCCTTTTTTTATTGATTTTAGTTTTTGTAAAGACCATTTTAAGCTTTCTTGGTTTTTAATGTGTAAATGTATTTAAGTGTGATTCAGTATTTAAGTTTGACTTAGTTTCCATTTTAAGTTTTCTTATCTTTATGAATGTTGCTTTTAATTATGTGCTCGGTTGCTCCTTTTTTATATAGATGTCCTGATGATGTGACCATGGGTCAAGAAACGCGCTGACAATAAATGTATCTAATGGATGAGTATATGTTCCTGCGCCCTTCTCCTGCCTACTATAGTACCCTTTGATGTGTGGATTATATATATATATATATATATATATATATATATATATATATATATATATATGTGTGTGGTGTGTGTGTGTGTGTGTGTGGTGTGTGAGTGTTTGTGTGTGTGTGTGTGTGTGTTTTATATTAGCAGACAAGTAAATTAAAACAACAAACAAACTGAAATTGTTCGGATTTTAATTTCAAATGCTAGCCCCCACCCTGACGCCCCCGCCCCCAACCCCAAAAAGAATATGTCGCCGAATAGAATCGTTTAAACTGAGGTTCGTCCTAAATTGGACTCGGGAGGTTTTCAGAACTCGAGTTAAGAAAAATATACGAGAATGCAACGAGTGTATTAAGAGTTCGGAGATAGAGGACGACGGAATGACTTTAAGAGATCAGATAAGGAGTCTCAGCAAAATCCACTGGAATGAAAGACCCGAATCACGACGAATCCCCCTGGCGGAAAGAGGAGGAGGATTTACAAGAATGGAAGGAGAAATTGATGGAGGTAACGGTGTAGACAGGCAGATAAAATGTGATTTTAAAATGAGAATATATTGAGGTAAACAATCTAAGAAGACAGGAGAATATTTTGAGGTAAACAAGCCAAGAGCACAGGAGGATATTTTGAGGTAAACAAGCCAAAACCACAGGACAATAATTTGAAGTAAATAAGCCAAAAAAACAAGAGAATATTTTGAGGCAAATAAGCCAAGAATACAGGAGGATATTTTGAGGTAAATAAGCCAGGAACACAGGAGGATATTTTGAGGTAAACAAGCCAAGAACTTAGGAGAATATTTTGAGGTAAATAAGTAAAGAACACAGGAGGATATTTTGAGGTAAATAAGCCAAGAACACAGGAGAATATTTTGAGGTAAATAAGCCAAGAACACAGGAGGATATTTTGAGGTAAACAAGCCAAGAACACAGGAGGATGTTTTCAGGTAAACAAGCCAAGAACACAGGAGGATATTTTGAGATTGACAAACCAAGAACACAGGAGGGTGTTTTTAGGTAAACAAGCCAAGAACATAGAATATTTTGAGGTAAACAAGCCAAAATCACAGGAGACTATTTTGAGGTAAACAAGCCGAGAATATAGAGGAATATTTTGAGGTAAACAAGCCAAGAGCACAGGAGAATATTTTGAGGTAAACAAGCCGAGAATACAGAGGAATATTTTGAGGTAAACAAGCCGAGAATACAGAGGAATATTTTGAGGTAAACAAGCCGAGAATACAGAGGAATATTATGAGGTAAACAAGCCGAGAATAAAGAGGAATATTTTGAGGTAACAAGCCGAGAATCCAGAGGAATATTTTGAGGTAAACATGCCGAGAATACAGAGGAATATCTTGAGGTAAACATGCTGAGAATACAGAGGAATATTTTGAGGTAAACAAGCCAAGAATACAGAGGAATATTTTGAGGTAAACAAGCCGAGAATACAGAGGAATATTTTGAGGTAAACAAGCCAAGAGCACAGGAGAATATTTTGAGGTAAACAAGCCGAGAATACAGAGGAATATTTTGAGGTAAACAAGCCGAGAATAAAGAGGAATATTTTGAGGTAAACAAGCCGAGAATGCAGAGGAATATTTTGAGGTAAACAAGCCGAGAATACAGAGGAATATCTTGAGGTAAACATGCTGAGAATACAGAGGAATATTTCTTTTGAGTAAAACAAGCCGAGAATACAGAGGAATATTTTGAGGTAAACAAGCCGAGAATAAAGAGGAATATTTTGAGGTAAACAAGCCAAGAGCACAGGAGAATATTTTGAGGTAAACAAGCCGAGAATACAGAGGAATAATTTGAGGTAAACAAGCCGAGAATAAAGAGGAATATTTTGAGGTAAACAAGCCGAGAATACAGAGGAATATTTTGAGGTAAACAAGCCGAGAATACAGAGGAATATTTTGAGGTAAACAAGCCGAGAATACAGAGGAATATTTTGAGGTAAACAAG
>NC_061110.1:106918159-106941855 GCF_015104395.2 Macrobrachium nipponense
GTCAAAAACTAATAATGAGCCCAATAAGTCTTCACGCGTAAATCATTGACATAATCATCCCGTAAGAATTTACATAAAACGGAAATTCATTTGTAATCGAGACCTGATTTGGCAAGTTCATGGAAACTAGAAAAGTAAATTTTAGCAACGCGTTATCGTGTAATATACTAACAATTAGCACCAGGAATTCATCGAACCGATTTAAACGAAGGTAATAGTGTACTAGTATCACAAAAGTACAATAACATATTCAGCAATGTTTTCCCAAAAGGCAAAATTATCAAAATGAGCATTACGCTAGAAATCATTAACAGGTTTAAGAACAAAGTCGTACAAGCAGTTGACCCAAGTAGTTATTGAGAGGGTTGAAACAACCGCCTAAAATCAGATAACAAAATAAGTAATATATTTCCAAAAACTAAGATTCTCAACGACCACAGCACTTTACTCAACAGAATCTCATCTGCATAACTAAGAAATTATTTTCGAAGACAAAACTATTTTTGTATGTATGCAATACTACTAAAGGTTGTGGGTAAAGAGGACTACCCAGAGAAACACCTTCAATTCAAAAAACAGCTAATTTTTGTGCTCATTAACTAAAAATTCAATGACTCTCAGAAATCCCATCTCAATCCCATCTTTCCAAGCTTAAGAAGAAGGATTGAGATTTATTTGTCAAAAACCAGCACCGAAAAGATCAGTCATAGATGACCTTCATGGCCGAATCAGGGAATCTATATGAAACTGAAAAAGTGTCACAAGCAGCTAGGCTCTTGCAAAAGCAAAACTATGGGCTAAATATAATACGTTTGCTTTCAGAACAGATAATCATACTTGAGCCAGATGCCCTAAGTTTTTTATAAAATTGGAAATATGGAAATTGTACAGCAATTAGAAGTTTCAGTGCATGATTTAAACGCTCCCACATTTATGTAATAAAGCGAAATTAGCAGTTCTTACACGTGGCAACCAATAGGAGAAATATAACTCAGTCATCTAGTAGAGCAATGGAATTACAAACAAATACAAAAGAGACATTCCTATAACCACCCTACATATTACGATGAAAGCACAGCAATAAAAGGTCACTTACCTTTCCATCTTGTACCAAACGTCACCACGTAGTAGCAGGTCATAATTTGGCTTCTTGAATCCTGAAATTATAAGTTCAGAAGAGTCCCTCATTAAAAATACTTATGTTCATGGTGAAATTCACTGTTTTCCAACCAACCACAAGTCCAGAGATATTCCTGCACGTCACGTAAACTCAGCTCTCTTTGGATTGTACTATCTCGGACTTCACTCGATCTCTCCAGCCTGTGTGAAGATAAAAACAAAGAACAATAAAGATATTAAAAACAAACTTAATTTTTATGGAAAGAATAAAAATTTCAGGATAAACACAATTGCAAACAAGTAAACAGAATTCATATAAAAAATTGAATTTAAAAATATCGTTTCAACACTATGCAAGGCGAAATAGACTGCATGCCATCCATTTCGATTGAAGGAAGGACGGTGGTGGAGGTTCTGAAAATTAAGTGCATCGATAGAGATGGAGGAAAAATCAAGTAAGGGACGAGGCATTCTAGTAATTGGCCATTTTTTTTTAAATCTGCCTAATGCACAGTTAGAAAAAACCAAGAGTAAGGGTAATTTTACAAAGAGACTACTTGAACAGATGAACAACCTTTTTAGTCTCCGTGCCCAAATCGATCAAGTCTTTGATAAGAGATTTTCGCATCTGCAAACCTTAGTTTTACGGGAACACTTTACTATAGGCGTTATGTCTGTCCGTCCGTCTGTCATTCAGTCAATTCAGTCACGGCCAAACGGCTGATCCGAAAGGGGTAGGGTGTGAGGGAATCAGTGAGACGAAGCTCGTTCTGCCCGTGAAAAAGGGCTGGTTATGCCCGTAGACTTAGTTACATTACGAATTTATGATACATAATAGTTGAAAAATACTAGCGATTCTCTTAAATGCAGCAGCAGAGGAATATGCTTTTAGTAAGAATTGGTAAATTACTAATATAAGTAATTGGTGTCTGCATTATAAATGTACAAAATGTCAAGATGATTCTGATTTTTTAGCGTCAGCAAAGGGCTAAACAATTCTCATTAATTTTTCAAAATGACTGAAAATAAAAATCACCCCAATACGGCAGAATTAAGCAAACATCGAAGGATGTCAATAACAGCCAAGTACAACAGTAGACAGAAATCAGGGGTCACGGACAGGAATTTAGCCATTTAAACCCTCTCTTATCTTCATATATTCTGGTTGATCTTTAATTTAAATGGGAAACATACAATTGGTTTATTTTCTTCCAATTTTCTTATATGAAATAAGGAAAACATTTGATATTCAATTACGTATATAAATACAACTATTTCCTCTAGTACTTTTTTACAAATACAAGAAAGCACCCGTAATTCTCCCGCTTTTAAACAGCGTTACTAGATTAAAAAGTTAAAGTCAGACAGTAGGAGATGGAGGAAAAATCAAGTAAGGGACGAGGCATTCTAGTAATTGGCCATTTTTTTTTAAATCTGCCTAATGCACAGTTAGAAAAAACCAAGAGTAAGGGTAATTTTACAAAGAGACTACTTGAACAGATGAACAACCTTTTTAGTCTCCGTGCCCAAATCGATCAAGTCTTTGATAAGAGATTTTCGCATCTGCAAACCTTAGTTTTACGGGAACACTTTACTATAGGCGTTATGTCTGTCCGTCCGTCTGTCATTCAGTCAATTCAGTCACGGCCAAACGGCTGATCCGAAAGGGGTAGGGGTGTGAGGGAATCAGTGAGACGAAGCTCGTTCTGCCCGTGAAAAAAGGGCTGGTTATGCCGTAGACTTAGTTTACATTACGAATTTATGATACATAATAGTTGAAAAATACTAGCGATTCTCTTAAATGCAGCAGCAGAGGAATATGCTTTTAGTAAGAATTGGTAAAATTACTAATATAAGTAATTGGTGTCTGCATTATAAATGCACAAAATGTCAAGATGATTCTGATTTTTTAGCGTCAGCAAAGGGCTAAACAATTCTCATTGTTTCAAAATGACTGAAAATAAAAATCACCCCAATACGGCAGAATTAAGCAAACCTCAAAGGATGTCAATAAGAGCCAAGTACAACAGTAGACAGGAAGCAGGGGTCACGGACAGGAATTTAGCCATTTAAACCCTCTCTTATCTTCATATATTCTGGTTGATCTTTAATTTAAATGGGAAACATACAATTGGTTTATTTTCTTCCAATTTTCTTATATGAAATAAGGAAAACATTTGATATTCAATTACGTATATAAATACAACTATTTCCTCTAGTACTTTTTTACAAATACAAGAAAGCACCCGTAATTCTCCCGCTTTTAAACAGCGTTACTAGATTAAAAAGTTAAAGTCAGACAGTAGGAGATGGAGGAAAAATCAAGTAAGGGACGAGGCATTCTAGTAATTGGCCATTTTTTTTTAAATCTGCCTAATGCACAGTTAGAAAAAACCAAGAGTAAGGGTAATTTTACAAAGAGACTACTTGAACAGATGAACAACCTTTTTAGTCTCCGTGCCCAAATCGATCAAGTCCTTTTGATAAGAGATTTTCGCATCTGCAAACCTTAGTTTTACGGGAACACTTTACTATAGGCGTTATGTCTGTCCGTCCGTCTGTCATTCAGTCAATTCAGTCACGGCCAAACGGCTGATCCGAAAGGGGTAGGGGTGTGAGGGAATCAGTGAGACGAAGCTCGTTCTGCCCGTGAAAAAGGGCTGGTTATGCCCGTAGACTTAGTTACATTACGAATTTATGATACATAATAGTTGAAAAATACTAGCGATTCTCTTAAATGCAGCAGCAGAGGAATATGCTTTTAGTAAGAATTGGTAAATTACTAATATAAGTAATTGGTGTCTGCATTATAAATGTACAAAATGTCAAGATGATTCTGATTTTTTAGCGTCAGCAAAGGGCTAAACAATTCTCATTAATTTTTCAAAATGACTGAAAATAAAAATCACCCCAATACGGCAGAATTAAGCAAACATCGAAGGATGTCAATAACAGCCAAGTACAACAGTAGACAGAAATCAGGGGTCACGGACAGGAATTTAGCCATTTAAACCCTCTCTTATCTTCATATATTCTGGTTGATCTTTAATTTAAATGGGAAACATACAATTGGTTTATTTTCTTCCAATTTTCTTATATGAAATAAGGAAAACATTTGATATTCAATTACGTATATAAATACAACTATTTCCTCTAGTACTTTTTTACAAATACAAGAAAGCACCCGTAATTCTCCCGCTTTTAAACAGCGTTACTAGATTAAAAAGTTAAAGTCAGACAGTAGGCACAGACTGACGAACATACTATGACTTGGGACCACACTCGTTTTGTTTGTATTGTGTTTTTACGTTGCACGGAACCAGTGGTTATTCAGCAACGGGACCAACGCCTTTACGGGACTTCCGAACCACGTCGAGAGTGAACTTCTATCACCAGAAATACACATCTCTCACCCCTCAATGGAATCCCCGAGAATCGAACTCGTGGCCACCGAGGTGGCATGCCAAGACCATACCGATCACGCCACTGAGGCGCTGGCCACTCTCCTAATCGCCATCCACCCACGAAATATCCATGCGACAACTTTAAATACAACTGTGCCGTGTATTTAAAGCAGTTTTCCAATACTTTTGGTTCTGATACATAATCCATACTTCTCATCGCTCCTTAGGGTTTTGTCTAGGCATGTCTTATTTTATTTTATTTTATCGTGATGTCAAAACATTTTATTACATGAAATTCTTGCTCTAAGGCCCCGTCCACACAATCGAGCTTTGGTCGACGAACTTTGTCCGATGTGACGTCAGAAGCGGAGAAACAGCGGGAAAAGTTACAACTTTACCGCAGTTTCTCCGCCTCTGACGTCACATCGAACAAAGTTCGTCGAGCAAAGCTCGGCCGTGTGGACGGGGCCTAAGTCAAAGGAGATGTATAAAATAGTTCAATATCTAACAATCCTGTAACTGCTTGTGGTACATTAATCTATGCTTTCTAACTGCATAGTTATACACAAGCATAAGTAACGTAACCACATCTAAGCATTGCATTTTGGAGGCTACACTGCCCCGATGACAAGTATCTTATTTTTACTACACACAAAAATTGATGTTATATTTTGATGAGCAAGGGTTAGCAATTTTAAGTCCATGTCTTTATATTATGCGCACTTTAATGTTTTAGTCTCAAGTTTTACTGGCTTAGTTTTTAACGTTCGATATTTAACTTTTCTTCATTTAGATAAATTATTTTAATGTTTAAAAACCGGTTTTTATTTTACCTTACTTACCCATAACCAGGAGAAAATGTGAATCTGCAAAAAACTATGTAAACTACGTATGTTTTCATAATCTATGGTAATTCGGTAGTACTCCTTTCAGAGAATGATGCAGATTCACTTCATACCTAAAATTTGTAGGAGCCAAATAACTCAATTTTAATAGTTTTTATAATATCTGTCCATTTTCCGTCTTCATCATAAACTCATGCCCGACTGTTTAAACGCACATGTCTAGTGTACTGTCAGTCATTTAGGCTTACATATATGACAACCAAGTTACATTTCTGTAAACAAATGAGCTCTCCAATCATAACGAGTGCAAAGATAAGTCTGTAAAAATTATTTATCCTTCATTTTTTTTAATATGAAGTACCTCTAACTTGACTGTCAAGACATGCAAAACAAGCTGAAAACAGCTGTTTGTTTTCATCGCCTCCGTGGCGTGTTTGGTATGGTATCGGCGTCCCACCTCGGTGGTCGCGGGTTCGATTCTCGGCCATTCCATTGAGGAGCGAGAGATGTGTGATAGAAGTTCTCTCTCGACGTGGTTCGGAAGTCACGTAAAGCCGTTGGTCCCGTTGCCGAATAACCACTGGTTCCATGCAACATAAAAGCACCATACAAACAAACAAACACAAACAAGCTGAAAACAGCAGTTTGTTTCAGAAAGACAACGACAGCTCAAGTAAAATTGCCAGTGTATTTAAATACCTCGAATGTTTATTTCATGGGGCAGTCAACTCTTGGCACAGTCTTCAGAGGTTTCTTCTGAGAGGAAGACCTTTCCATAGAAATAATACGCCAAGCATCAAGCAATAAGTCCTTAGGTAATATGTGGAAGGTTGTCAAGTTTGATAGTTTGATATGCTGTCTCCAGTTCCTTTGTTGACTATACGTAATCATGAGGTCGCAAAGATTTATCTATTGTAATTATTTTTCTTTAATCCATCAAAACTATTTTCCAAGATCCTAAGCACCATTCGCTTATTTTACAGAACAAAGTTATGATAATTGATGGACCAAAATATCTATTGCTGAAATTCTAAACAAAATTTAATCCGCAGAGTACAACAATGACAAGGAGTAAAAATTATCAAATTCACTTAAATCAGAAGCCCGTAACCTTTCATTGGCTCCCGAAAATTACATCACTCTCTCGACTCTTCTAGCTTTTTTAGCGCGAGTTTTTAACACTCATAATAAAGGATCTCATTACTAACTGTTCAGCTAATTTAAGGTAAAGACAAGTGTGTTATCTGGTACCGAACTTAGAATGTAATCATAGCAAGGTGACCAATGGGTACACCCTATTCCTTCCGATTAGTGTATGCACAACGCTGTGTTCCTTTCAACTTTATTCTGGGGATTAGTTTTCAACCGAAACCTTGTTTGTAGTAGTCTTCATAAATATGTCAAATGACCATAATTTCAAACCAAAGACCAACCTTCACTATTTTACTTCTTCCACTTTAGGCATTACTTTTCATAAGTTTTCACCAGAAACCTTGCTAATGTAGTGCCAATGTAGTCTATAAAAAAACACTATCTGAAGTGCCACTTGAAGCATTCATTTCAAACCATCGTCCTTAATTACCATTGACATCCTTTCAATTTACACAGACTGTCCGCTTTTTATAAGAAAAAATCGCATATAACAGATCTTTACTTTTCATTTCTCAATGTTAAATTATTTGGTCTCTACTAAAAGCAAAGTACTAATAATGAAAGCTTAATTTCTATTGCACGGACTCAAAAATTTATTATTTTAGGACCCGCAACACTTCAAGACATTAACAGCAAATTTAATAAAACATGACAAAAAGCAAATTTAATATTTGTTACAACTTTTGACACCTGGTTCCCTTCAAAAAGGAAATCCAATGTTCAACCTTATACCATGAACTTTCAGACTGACAAACCTAAATCTTATCATTTTACAAATAAAAAATTATATTTGATAAAAATTAAAAAAGTAGTTTCAGGCATTAGAGTAAAAAACAGAATACTGCTGTCATAATTTCCTTGTGTATTAACCCAAGAGATTGTACACGTTTATTGTAGTTTGACATGGTTTTATCCACACGTTAAATTTTTGTCATTTAACATTTATGGAAGTCTTTAATAACCATATGCGTTCAATCACCAACTCTAGCAATCTTAAGCTAATTACATTGGTAACTCCCACCTCATTTAAAAACTTTTGAAGTATGAGCAACGAACTCGGCAACACCTCAATAGCCAATGTACGTAAGCACTAAACTTTTCCAGTAGCCCTGTAAAGTATTAAATAATGCGGCAGATATTGTTCCTTGTGTAAAAATAAATAAAGCCAAATTAAGTTAATCAAGTGGAGTTTGAGTTGAATGAACTGAACCCTTATCAACATCCATTAATTATAAATTATTTAAACCAAAGGGTCCTATAAAGTCAGTAAAATTAAGTTTTCATGAAGTTTACATTAGATGTAAAAATGACAAAGCTTACCCTTAACATTAATTAATCTTAACCTTTGCATTGATTTTAATCTGAGCGTTAACATTGATTTTAATAATTTAATTAAACGTAAGTTTGATAGAATAGTCATGCAAAAGCGTAAAATTGTCTACTATAGTAGAAAAGTGAAAACATATATGTCCAGCGTATTGACATTAATGGCTTCACTAAAGATTATAAACTAAAAACTAGTTACTTTAATTTGAACTAAATGCAAATGAAAGTTACGTTAAACAAGTTTATATCAGTAAGTTACTCCTAATTATTTAAAAAAAGGGTGGGGCGGGGGACCCACCCACAGTTTTAAAAGTACAGATGCAAAATAAAACTAAACCACTGCTGAACTACATTAATACTAAATCATTGTTGAACTACATATAATTTAGGATTATTAATGTAATATTACCTAACCTCGCACAATTATCTTACGTTAACTACCTACTTTACTATCTCGCAACCAAACTAAACACCATTGTTATAAAGAATATAAAATCTGGAAAATCCTAGAATATTGCTCATCGTATAATATAGGCAGTTATGTTAACCCTAAGTCTTTCGAACAAGAACTTAGCAAAGTTCCATTAACTTCTGAAAATAGCTAGAATGATAATTCTACAACTGAAAGAAAAAGGGTTATTAACACCCCCCTCCCATTCACCTGTCCATACGTCAAAAGACTTATGGAACAAGGAATAGGAGGGGCCTCCACCCCTGGAAGGGTGTAGGTAAAAGGAGTCTAGATTAACCCTCACCTGGTTTTATCACACTAAACATTGGAAGGAGCGTAGTCACTTACGTAGCTTGATACGAGCAATATGGCTTTGGAATAAGTGTAGACTTCGTTGCTTCTCGCTAGCGGTTTTGCAAAGAATCCACGATTATCTGAAAAGTAATTTCATGTATATTCATATATTAATTATACTAGTATGTTTTAAACCGATGTGCTTTCGTTAAATAACACAAGAAACAATAGCTTTCATAGATAAAAAGTATATAAAATTTTTCGGCACGAAAAAGTTAATTTTAACAAGCATTTTGTTTTCATAATACAAAGTTGACTGAATGCTAACCATCAAAGATCACCCCATCCTGAGAAAAATTTGTAGTACAGAAGTATCTGCCCTATGATCCATTAAGAGAAAATCCATAAAGGAAAATAGGAACAATGAGAGCCAAAACTCAGCAGCATATAGATTAAAAACAAATTTTATATAATTATATATGATTATATAACTATCTTTACTAAAATTCTCCAATTGTCAGTACAGAAAGGAAAATATACGAGGATCTTAAAATATAGCTACTGAAGTTTTAGAGAATTTAGCCAACATAAAAAAAAATAAAACGCCGATTATAAGAATTACTAAGTTTTAGAGAATTTAACAAACCCAAAAAAAAACAAAAAAAATAAAACGCCAATTATAAGAATTAGCATTAGATAACCAGCCCCATGAAATTATACTTTTAGAATAAAAGTCACGAAATAAAAGACGAAATACTTGGAAAGCTGATTAAGAGATACTTATAAACACAATTATAATGAGACTTAGCCTTTGCCAACAGTTGTGAGAGTTAGTTCTTGAAGAAAAAGATCCTTCAATACACCAGATTACAACAGTCGCATGACGATAGCCTTCTCCAGCAACAACCAGCACCACAACAATTCGTCGTTCGCGAAGCTAATCCTAAGTGAACAAAGAATTTCGCATTCTCGCGCCTCCCCGAGACAACAGTTGCGACGTCACCATCAAGGACCACGGAGTCACCTGTCTTGAAACTTGACGAATCACGAGAAAGAAAACGGAATACTTGATTCTTGTCTAAGAGAGACTTGAACAAAACATCAGTTGGTGCCTTAACGTTAATTACTTGATTTCGTTTTATTATAACTTCTCGATTCTTTGATAAAATTGGCTTCTTTATACTATAACAGAAAAACTGGTTAAACTAAGAGATATACTTGACTTAGAGGATAATACATTATTATTATTATTATTATTATTATTATTATTATTATTATTATTATTATTATTATTATTATATCAGAATAGTTTAACCAGACCACTGATTTGACAATCAGTTCTCATAAGGGCTGGCCCGAAGGATTAGATTGAAATACCAGGTCTAGGCCATAGGCCAAGTACTGGAACCAAGAGGGTCATTCGGCGTGATGATTAATGAAAATGAATTTATTTTTAGGATGATAGCGCAGAGGCTATGACACTATCCAAGACTAGAGAACAACGGTTTGTTTCAGAGTGAACATCCATTAGATAGACTCCTCACCATAACCAAAGAATTTTCTGGACAGATGTTTAGTCCTATAATCAATTTTAACCGCACAATATCACATCTTTTTGTTCTACTACCTTTCATAACCAGCTATGAGTAAGATGAGCTAATAATTGATGCTAAAATTCACCTTACTAGCAAACATATGTATAGAGAAATTATATATGAAAATTCGTACAGTAACTAAGTCTACGGGCATAACCAGCCTCGTTTCACGGGCAGAAACAGCTCGTTTCCGGGAATCCCTTCTCACCCCCACCCCCTTCGGAGGGGGATGGGAGAAGGAGGTAAGATGAAACCTCATTATAACCCATCTTAGGAGTCCCCCCCATAACTCTGCCAAGTTTCATGCCCATCGGACCAGCCGTTTGGCGCCGTGATTGAATGACAGACGGACGGACAGACATTACGCCCATTATAATTAGATGTGAGAATTTAATTTATGGTAATCGGGTGTTGTGTGAATAACAATAATAATATAAAGTACCTTATAGGGTTCCATAATAAATTTTGAATAATCCTTAAGATCAATTGATTAAAGTTTGTCTCTTGTAATTATATCGTCTCCGTACTAGAAGTAAAATGAAAACTCCTACAAAAGAAATTCCTCTCAAGGTGAATTGTTTTTTACATATATCGCTGACAATTATAGAAAAAGTAAAGCAAGATCTGTTTTCAAATTATGCTCTTTTCATTAAAGCAAAATAGGTCAGTTTCTTTAACGTTATCATTTTTCTCAATGACAGTTTTTATCCAATTATTCCATATATACAGCGCCTCAGTGGCGTGATCGGTATGGTCTTGACCTGCCACCTCGGTGGCCGCGAGTTCGATTCTCTAACCCCATTGAGGGGTTAGAGATGTGTATTTCTGGTGATAGAAGTTCACTCCCGACGTGGTTCGGAAGTCACGTAAAGTCGTTGGTCCCGTTGCTGAATAATCACTGGTTCCATGCAACGTTAAAACACCATACAAACAAACAAACAAACATTTTTTTCCATATGGCTAGTTTGTCTTTCATTAACTAATCATATTTTATACTTTTTTATATTCTAAATAATATAATTCCCTCAGCGTCAGCGTTTTCCACAAAAATAAAAAAGGGAATTTCGATACTGACGTGTTGTTTGCGGCTTGATACCTGAAAATTAGGTCGTATGTAAAATTACCTATCAAAACGTTGATTATTCTATTTCCTAAATGTCAGAACCGTATTACCGATAGTTTCCTCCTTTGGAGGAATTCAAAAGCAACAGGTATCCAGGATAAATTGCAGTGGCAAATTGCATCCCCAGCTCACATCTTCCCTCTGTTTACGGGTTTCCCGTTTGCAATGGAAATGAGATAATGCAAATGAAATTCGTGACTTAAAACCCTCTTTTCCTACGCAGAAAATAAATGTTTTTTTTTTTTTTTTTGGTGGGGGGCGGGGGGGGGGGGCGGGTGGTGGAGTTAGATTTTGAATTAATGGATCTAATTCATTCTAAAAAAATGGATTCGAAAATGGGTGCTTTCTGGTGACGTTTCTTCGATAGAAGATAAATAAAAATTCCCCTTTGTATTGTAATACCCTAGAGTCCCATTCACTCTCTCGCCTTCTGCTCCCATAGGATTGCGACAATTTTCTTAGAGGATATAATCTTTTTCTTTCCCCGGGAGCCATCAATTTTGTTTGTCAGAGAGAGAGAGAGAGCGAGAGTTAGATGAAGAGAGAGGAGAGAACTTGACGAGAGAGAGAGAAGAGAGGAGAGAGAAAGAGCAGAGAGAGGAGAGAGAGAGAGCTCTAATTGCTTTATAGGATAGAATCAAACTGCTAAATGCTAGGAAGAAGATTCCTGTCAACTGGTTTTTTTTAACGGGTATAACTAAGAATGCGAAAGTTACTCAGTTACAAAGACTATTCTAGGTTACTTAAAATGGTGATAGAGGCTATACCTTCTTACAGACACTTTGTATGCAATTGTTTTGCAAAGGTTTCACTTCCATGTACAGTACTCTACGTATATGGATAACCTCCTGTTTAGTATAAAGTAGTCGAAAGAAATAACGTTTAAATGAAGAACATCTTTAACCTGTATGAAATCAGGATGGCATAGGAAATTGCTAATGCTCTGGGTCTTTCATCCAGTTGCTTATCCAGAGCGATTTTCTAAGATTTAACTGAGGAAAAAATTTAGAACATCATTAACAGGGACACAAGTGAACAAGCAAGTTACATCGAAGCCAACCATAATTTCATCGTCTGTAAGCTTACATTTCTGGCAGTTTATTAACAAAATCGGCAGAATTAATGATACGTGACTTGGAAATTGTGCCAACTAACGGCTCTAACAATGAAACAAGGAGTATTGAAGAAGCATATGTGACACAACCAACTGTACTGATCATAAGTCTCATAGGATAACTGGATTCATGCGTCTATGGGTCTATGGGCTTTGACACGACTTTAATAAGAAACAGCCCTATTTTATACGACAACGGGATTGGTGTACAATATTCCTTGTAGCTGCAATAAATTTCATATTGGAAAATCAGCAAAAACTGTTGAAAACGGATTGTACAGGATAAGCATAGTATCGTTACTGATTAAGGAAACAGTGCCATTAGTAAACATGTTAGAGAATGTTTTTTTTATCCAAGTCAGTGGATTTTATGGAGAGAAATCTAATAGAAACGACAAGTATTCAATATAAGTGAAAACAATAACTTTAATGGTAGTATATGCTTGTGCAAGACAAACCCACGCTTTCTACATATCATAAAAAATAAGTACAAATTCCGTAATACATTTTAATTAGTTATTCACTCAGTTATTTATTTAGGGTCATTAGACTCGACCTTCCCTGTTAGATGAACTATGTCCTACACAATTATATTTAATGTTATCATGTAATAGTTGTAAGCAACATTGACCACTTTTACTCCTTTATATTTTATTAATATCTTGAAGTTGGGACTAACTAAGAACTTGATTTCCTTTTTCCTCTCAGGTTTCTCCTTCGTTTTCATTGTGGAATACAATTACACACACACACACACACACACACACACACACACACACACATATATATATATATATATATATATATATATATATATATATATATATATAGATTATATATATATTATGCATTATAATATACATATATATTAATATATATATATATATATATATATATATATATATATATATATATATATATATATATATATATATCATATATATCTATATATAGTATATATATATATATATATATATATATCATATATATATATATATAAATGCTATATACACGTTGTTAACATATCATTTTAAATACTCTCTTATCTCTGGTCACTGGCGAGTAGGGATACAGAAGTATCCGAAATGTATGGTTGCAACGGTTACACAGTGTTTTAGTGTTTTTATGAGTAATCGTCAAGAATTACATATCACTTTCTAAGGCAATTTATAATCCCATGCCAAGCAAGTAACTGATATCGTTTTACAACATATATAAACTAACATTTAATTCCAATTTAATTTTTCTTTAAATGGTAGTTGTTAATATTGTTCTTCCAGCCATTTTCTTTTATATTAAACCTTTTCAGATTGTATTTGGGATTATTCAGTGTATTAATAAATTTTACAAGGTGAATTTAACGATCATTAACAATTGATATTCATTAAGAAGCAAATACTCGAATTAAATGTCCTCTATTTTTAATAAGCATTAAATATACTGAGAATGCCACAGGATATCAAATTTCAAACAGACAAAATAGTACTGCAACAAAGCCTGTAAAGCTTGTTGTTTTAAAAGTCTTACAGAGATTTATACAGTATAAAACACTAAGACAGAAATAGCATTTTTTTTTAAGTTTTTTTTTTTTTTTTTTCTTTTTTTTCTTTTTTCTTTTTAGTTTTCGATCTTCCACCCGGTGAATAGAACTTTTTTTTTTCTTGGTCCGATATTTCGTTTGCGAAACGAATTTGGAATTCAGTGGCCCAGAACATTTGCATGCAACGAGAGCAATTTGCTTTATTCCTTTTGTTTCCTTGACATTTTTTTAATGTACGATGAAGCTATTTTTATGTGAGAGACGCAAACTGTTTTCCTTTAATCTCTAAACTATCGAAATGCTTTTTCTTTCGTTTTTCTCCCTTTTATTATTGCTAATTATGTCTAAATTTATGATTATAAACAAATCATGCTCCGTTGTGTTATACATCCCATGAATCAATATTTCGAAATATGACGTCATAGGAATTTTTAACATTATACGGTCAATCATTTTATATATTTTCGTTGTCGGTGCTGTTAGAATAAAAACTTCAATTTTTGAATACATATTCATATAGTTTCAACAGGGGCGCATATTATATCTATTCTTAATACATTTATTCTCGTTGGAAAACAATGACAAGATATTTGGAATCTCGTCTTCCAGCAGAGTTCATTAAGAAGGTTGCTGTATATATGACTCCTGTTTTTTAAGTTAAGTATATCTTAGTTTCACAAGACCACTGAGCTGATTAACAGCTCTCCTAGGGCTGGCCCGAAGGGTTAGATATTTTTACGTGACTAGGAACCAGTTGGTTACCTAGCAACGGGACCTACAGCTTATTGTGGGATCCGAACCACATTATATCGAGAAATGAGTTTCTATCACCAGAAATAAATTCCTCTGGTTCCACGCTGGCAGAGCCGAGAATCGAACTTCGGACCATCGGATTGGTAGCCGGGCGCGAAATCCACTCGGCCAACGAGGGACCTAGTCTTTGTAAAAAAGGCCGCCGTACTAATTCCTTTTCTACCGCCATATTCCAACTGGTTCTTCTACATCACATTGTTTAGGAAATAGACAAAAATAGTCGCTGGAAATGGCAGGAAAGGTCCACTCTGGAACAAAGATAACACCTAGAAAAGCATAGAATGCTATTTAATTAGAAAAAGACGAGAAGATTCTTAGAGTTTGCTTAGTAGATTATATCCAGGGGCCCTGATTATATCTTATATCTAAAGTCTGCGATATTACGCATGTAGGTAATTTCAGTAAACAATGAAATAAAAATTAAAACTCCACAATTATGTATATGAGTAAAGATGGGAGCTTTAGGTCGAAAGTTCCTTTTTTTAATTATTATTGTATTCTTAGTTAAGTATATCTAGTTTTACCAGACCACTGAGCTGATTAACAGCTCTCCTAAGTCTGGCCCGAAGGATTAGATATTTTTACGTGGCTAGGAACCAACTGGTCACCTAGCAACGGGGCCTACAGCTTATTGTGGGATCCGAACCGCACTATATCGAGAAATGAATTTCTATCACCAGAAATAAATTTCTTTGATGCGGTCCGCGTTGGCCGAGCCGGGATTCGAACTTCGGACCACCGGATTGGCAGCCGAGCGCGAAAACCACTCATCCAGCGAGGAACTTTTTTATTTTGAGAAATACAGCCTTGCTCAAATAGTATATAATTTTCGATTTTTACTTATTTTCGCGCACAATTTATGGATCTGCCAGAGGTAAACAACGAAATACTTTAACTAAAGAATCTGATACTCAAAATATTTACACCATACAGAAAATTAAACTGTTCTGAAACCTAGAAAATAAATTAGAAAATACAATTCTTCTAATGAATCTAATCTCTTCGTTTACGGCAATAAGATACGGCGTCATGTCATAACAGAATAAGACGTAATATCATAATAGAATAAGGCGTACTGTTATAATTGAATACGCCATAGTGTCATAGCAGAATACGGCGTAATGTCATAACAGAATATGGCGTAATGTCATATATCGCGACCACTTATCGGGCAATTCAGTTACGCTTCCCGCTGCTGTTGGGCGGAACGACTTTATTATGCAGCCAGAATTACGCCGGCCCCGACGTGTGCTGTCTACCCCTCATTGACCATTTATCTCCAGTGATATAGGGGGTTCCGGTGGCCTCATGAGTTACGGTCCCCATTCTCAGCATCTTTTGAGGGTGGAATGTAGGGGGAGGAACTCAAGGTCGTTCGCTGCGAGTGAAAAAAAAACAAAAACAAAACAAAGGTTGAGATAAGAGGTTTGGATCGTTGCAAGCTTTTGTTTTTATTAGATCAAATGAGTTAAGTATGAATTCATTGAAGAAAAGCAGAATGTTCAAAACAAGATCTATATTGTTAGAAGCACTTGGGGATAATTGCCATTTATTTTTCTCTTCGAAATACGTTCATCCTTTTTTGATAATGACTCATTTTATTTATATAAATAGATTGTAATGTATATATAATATTACAAAGTGTAAGAACTGTAAATGTATAAATAAAAGAAAACATTATGAAAGATATATTCCATGGAGAACATATATCTCTACAGGGGGTAGTCAGGTTAAAAACAGAAAAATGCATGAAAAAATGGACTTACATTAGGGAAGCGATAAACCGCAATCTTAAATTCTTGGATGATGAATAATAACCATGAAAAACTAAACGTGCAGAGAGGCACATAACAATCACAGGTCATGCGAGGAAGGCATAATTTCCGTATTGTAACTACTGGATGAGCAATCAGACGAGCTCTGTGATGACGTTCGAGCTACGAGCCACAACCCTTTACCTCTGAATTGAGCTGGGTGATGATAACATTAGAGCTAAAATGCTAAGTGGAAAACATTTTGTATAGGAAAATTGGCTTTATCGTTAATCTGATGCATTTCTCTGATTGTAAACTGAAAGTGAACCCGATGGCAACGTCAAACTTTTCAGCCTGCGATGAAGGAATGGACGCCTGATATTGAAACAAATGATCGAATTTAAAATATAGCATATTTATCAGTTTTATGAGTACGATGCATTTTAGAAGAGGATTAAGTAAGTAGGCACCCATAGAAGTGAAGAAGTTAAGACTCTGAAAGAAATTTCCACATAATAGAGCTGAAGAACTAGTTTAGAGAGAAAAGTTCTGCCTTTGATAAAGATATGATTTTAGAACGGAAGGTGGGAAAAGTAACTAATGAAAGGGATGGATGGGGTGGGGGCCGGTGGCTGGGAGGCAAGCTAAAGAACAAACTTCTGTATAACATACAAAGTTAGAAAGGGAAAAGCAATAGTATTTGATTATATGATAAAGAGGGTTATGTCTTGCAGGAGTTTACTCATGCCCTTCGGAGAAAAACATTGCAAAAGCTATTATGGCCTTGTAAGGCATAGGAACCTAGCTCGAGTTTTGGAAAAATTATGAGTTAATTAAAAGCTCCAAGTATTATGAAGGGTTATGGTAACTGAATATACTCTGAGATGGGTTGAGCAATTTCATATTTCATAAAGGAATGATAATGGAGTCGCATAGGAATCGGATCTAAGATGGAGCTTTGTTGCCTTATAATGGCATAAAAATGCTACATTCCTTCTGAATGAATGATATCGGGGATCATTTAATACCGAAGTCCCAGAGAGGAGAATTGGGCTAAAATTACATTCACAAAGATGTAACTTCAAGGAAAGGTGATATGGAATTAATCTTGATATTTCTAATGGCGATCTAACATAGTGACTAACAGGGAACTCATTATTTCATCTGCAGACAAACATGACTTTAAGTTAAAATTGGGATACCTGGTTTACGACACCAAGGATTGTTGATAGTGAGTAAAACTAAATGAAATAACTGAGTAATGTTGCTAATAATGGTATATTTCAAAGATATTTAATTCAGTAAGTGTGTAAAAAAAAAACATGTTGCCGAGAAATAAGGCAAAACATCATTGTAGCTCGGCGCTAAACAAAATGCAGAAAGGACAAATACATCAAAACCCAACTTCTTTGTGCTAAACAGTTACAAATGAAGAGTTTACACAAGAACCGACAAGGAAACAAGGAAAGTCGACGTAATGTATGAATTATAAGATAAGTCTGAAAATGGATAAATTGACGTTATCTGCGATTGCGTCATAACTCTTACCCCAACCTTTGAAAAACAAATGGCGATTTATGTCGATGTGACTTCTGATTATATATGCAAGGCAACACAGATATTTCTTAAGTTTCTTAGGTTTTTTTACGTCTTAGCACAGTTGCCAAGCGTATAAGATAATCTCTTCCCAAACACCAACTTTTGTCAGTTCTGATACTCCAATCTTTTCATGCGAGTCTTAACATCATCGCTGGGTACATTCGGCTATCTGTTATGTTTATGACTAGGTATCAAAGACATCATTCATGGTATTTTTTCAACGTTTATTTCATGGGATTACCGCTTTAAGGAGACAGATTACCAACTCTAATTCTTTTATTTAGCAGAACAGCTACTAATATAGTAGGTGGTAAAGTATTTTACTTTGCTTTCTTGGAAATTATCGTAAACCCTTTGCAAACGACTATTATTGTTAGAATATTTTCTCAGACGTTTCAATTTGGTAATTTTATTTCCTGTAGAGTAGTGATATAACAGTTATTTTCAGTAGAATCCATCTAATATTTGAAGCATTTCTTGAGGCAAAATGTTCCTTATTTAGGACCAAATTAGTCATGCGGAAATTTCTCATGGATAAGAAAGATTTCTGCGTAATCCGAAAACAAATATTTTTACCTGAATATAGTCATGAATGCCAAACAAGCGCATTTGAACAGCGTGCAGAGGCAATATTAAAACTAAAACTTCCTCAGACTTTGAACAGGAAAATCAATTGTCCAATGGAATGAGGCAAAATTATATTCAGCAGTTGAATAAAATTTTGCCTCATTCCATTAGGCAAAATTGTATTCAACTGCTAAATACAATTTTGCATAATGGAATGAGGCAAAATTGTATTCAGCAGTTGAATACAATTTTGCCTAATGGAAAAATTGTATCCAACAGCTGAATACAATTTTGCCTCATTCCATTGGGAAACATAAAGATCCTTAACATTTAAAGACTGTATGAAATGTCTTGCTTTACTTCCTTAACCTTCCAGCACGAATATATTCTCGTCTACCTCATGTCACACACAAAAAAAAAAAGTTTCAGACCCCATTTTTATATTTACCCACCGGTACTTTCCGACTTATTTGAAGAAAGCTGACAAGCTCCTGAAGGAGCCTCCACACGTGTCCTTTTATATATCCAAAATAAAGTAAATATTTGCTAAGAAGAATTCCATTCCGTTAAGCCGCTTAAAGCAGATCTTAAAGACGCACCTCGACGTGAAATAATTCAAAGAAATAAGTGCAGGAAGAAAAATTTTAAATGCAGTGGTCCATTCTGAGTTCCCAGTAATCTCGAAGAAATAATATTTGAGCTCATATATTAAATTAGTTAAAAATTCTTACCTTGCTGAAATTGTGTCATGCAGATGATGAGGAAGAAAAAGTGTATTTTCGATTAATATAAGAGACCTTCGCCTGTCTTCTAATAAATGATAACGATCCTGTAAGAGAAGAGGAAAGGATATGTATGGTTTCAAGAAATTTAACGTAATCCATCAGAGAAGAAGTTCACAAGGAAAAAGTCGATAAGGAATAAGAGTCGATTAAAAAGAAAAAAAACTTTTTGTATCGTAATCTGAATCAGAATATTAGTACGTAAAGGAACACGTTAACAGAAATACCATGAAATTGAGGAATTACAACCAGTATGATGAAATGGTATCCATTCTCATTATAAGTTTCCTGTGACTAATTTCACTAAGGATACAGGCAAAAATCGCAAAATATAGCCATTCTAAGGTAAAATCATAGACGGCTTAAACTCAGAACAAAATAAGCGTCATGGAAAATCAGGGGAAGTTATATTGTTAGTCCTTGCATCTGCATAGTGAAGGGAACCAGTAAGTGCTCATTAAACTGAAAAGATTTTTTCATTGGTAAAGAATGTGAAGTGAAGAGGAGAGCATACATGACATGTTTTTCTTTCGATAACGAGCTACGTCGGGTAACTATTACATAAGAATTTGCTGCTGACATAGACAGATAGGGAGGTTACATTTACTAGCAGTTTCGTTCCACAAGAATTTTCTTTGTCAGGAAATTCACATCATTAAGATTGTGTCACTGCGTAATATGACCAGCAACACATGACTTTCAAAAACAAGACCACAAGAGCCTGCTATTTTATTTCATTTTATTTTATTTTATTCTTTCTCTTTCATGGCCAGTAATGCATGACTGTCAAAAACCATACCATAAAAGCATATGTTATTCTATTCTATTTTTCTTTTCTTTTTTTTCTTTCTTTCTCATAGCCAGTAATACATGACTGTCAAAACAAGCCCATAAGACCCTGTGTTATTTTTTTATAAACTTGCAACGCCTCTCAATAAAAATCCAGGCATGCCAATTTCAGTATATCAGGATATCCTCCAACAGAAGCGTTCAGCCAATTCCAGGAATACCAACCTCCTCTACCCGGTCTAACCGGATGACGTCATAAATGCTTGGAATCGTTACCGCGACCAAAATTCCTTTTCATGTCGCTATTGAATTTAAACGTAGATCTTTACGGGCTGAGTTTAGAGCCTCTTATGCACTGCACTCGATTCTTATGGCAAACTGGCGTCACATATAGCTTAAGCTTTTACATAAACGTCATATTGTCTCAGGAACATGAGCACAGCATAACAGCCTCGTAAATTTTGAGTAGACGAGGGACTATATATTTCCAAATGTCGAAAGACGTCATGATTTTGTTCAGTTATGTCTATGTCTTCGTCTTTTCTCTTTTCTCTGACGTTTAACTTTATAAACAGCATTTTCTCATGTTATCTACTATGCTTTTCCTATGTTATATATCTGCTATGCAATTTCATGCCATGTTATATGTCGCGAGGCTTTTTGCTTTCAAATATCTATATCATTGTTTACTGCTGAAATAGTTCGGTGGTCATGCATAACAACCTTTGATGAAAATTTAAAGTATTTTTTTTTAATTGCGTAAATTGCATTATCTTACCAAAGAAAAATCTGAAAAAAAGTAATATAGACGCGATTATATGCACGATATCTCAGCACAAATATTATTTGCTGAGGAGAGGAAAATTATCCACAATTAAACAGAAATGTTTCAAACAAATTCAGACACACCAAGTTTACTTTTTTCTTTCAAAACGATGACAGTTGAAAATAGATTCATATCAACATATATATATATATATATATATATATATATATATATATAATATATATATATATGTTTATGTATATAAACATATTTATAATTATTATTAATTAAATATATTATATCTAATATATTATATTATATTATATATGTATATATACATATATATATATATATATATATATATATATATATATATATATATATATATATATATATATATAATATTTATATAATTTTTGTCAGCTAATTTTTCCTCGCACAACGATTAAATAAATTCGTTTTTAAAATCCTTTTATACTTAAAACCAGCGTCCTACTTACTGGTATCTAATCTTTTCACCAGGTTACATTACAAACTGAAGCACATCCTTCGCACCCGAAGGAGCTACTGGCCTATTTAGTCTCTGTTAGTGCGCTCACCTTGAATGGAGGGCTTTGCCTTTTGAATGAATGAGCCAATTCTATGCAAAGCTACTTGGAGCTCCAGGCTGGCTTTCGTTGAAAATACTTTGCTTTTCGAATTTCAAAACCACAAAAGGCCTCAAAAGGGCTTTACAGACGTAGCAGTTAGAATTTGATTTACAAGACTAGCCTCTAAATTCCGTACAGATTTATATATATATATATATATATATATATATATATATATATATATATATATATATATATATATGTGTGTGTGTGTGTGTGTGTGTGTGTGTGTGTGTGTGTGTGTATATATATATATATATATATATATATATATATATATATATATTATATATATATATATTCTCTGTGTGTGTGCGTGATATATATATATATATATATATAATACTATATATATATATATACATATATATGTATATATATTATATACATATATTATATATATGTTATATATATATTATATATATATATATATATATACTATATACCTTTATCTAACACCTAAGGCACGAGATGCGCAACTGTTACGAAAATTACTATAAACTTAGATGATGAAAGGTTGTCAAGATGTCCCAAGTATGTAATAGAATCTTAATACTAAAATTACATTCGGAAAGTTTACTATTTCAATGAATAAAGAAACCATCTTTTATCCGTTTAAGAAGTTGAGATTATTCTTGTATAATATAAATGACTCGTTAAAAAGGGATTTATATTCTTGAGAAAAGTCTTGGAATATACTTCTAATGAAGAATTATTTTGAGACATAGATGGCCCTAGTATCATCTTTAATGAGTACTGAATACCTTTGATGTATACTCCTAATATGAAAAGGAATGGCATGGCGAGAAGGTAAAACGATATACAAGACGAATATATTGGTCAGAGATGTGACAGCGAGATCAGAAGTTTCTTTGGCCAGAAGATTAAACTCCCAGATCAAAGGAAAACGAATTTCAGGTTTCCCTTTTGGAGTCTTTGGTAGTTTGTGTCTTCAGAAGGAGAGTTTGTGGGTTTTTTCTGTTATCAAGAAGAGGGTCGAAGTATTACGATGGGATCTACAATTCAGCCGACGGTGAAGCACAATGAAGCAAGATTTATTTCTCCGTTGATAAAATATTATATAAAAATATACATTACAACTTTAGTACTTTCTTCTTCTTTGCCTTCAGCTTTTCCCATTTCTATATGAGGTTGCTGTTTCCAGTCAGCCTTTGGCCTTCCCCTCCCTCTTCTGCCCTCCATGTTCATAACCCTCTTACATACGTGTTCATCTTCTCTCCTCATGACATGACCAAACAAAACTTTAGAATAAAAACAAAATTACCTTGATTAAAAGACACAAGGATGCTTCCTGCACATGTTTATATATATTTAAATTGAAATTTAAAACGTACGCATTTCTGTAAATATAGTTCTGAAGATAAAAAGGCAACTTACAATATGAAAAACTTTCATAAACACAAGAGCCACAATGGCTTTATCATATAAAGAGAGAAGAGAGGTCACTGGTTCGTTATCTCTATCAAGAATATGCAATGGAAGGTCTTCTGTAAGTGTTGTTTATATAGAGGATGTATTAGCAATATTCTATGCAAGAAGGTATTACGTCATAAGTAATCAGACACTCATATCAGTATAAAATTACCTTATATGTCATAAATTATTATGATTATTCAAAGGATAAACCCTATGAGTCATGTGGGACAAGCCCACAGAGGCCATTAACTTTAAATTGAAACTTCCGAAAAATAGGGAAAAAGAGATCTCGCTTGTTGAAAGAAAAAAATAATAAATTAGAAAACAGATAAGAGTACATCAAAATGCAAGAGGATAATAATATTTGGGTAGTAATGAATTGTATCTTCGCCTGTACAATTTAAGTTCTAGTTGCACGGCTTCTTCAGGGAGGCTGCTGTTCCATAGTCCAGTTGTGTGTGGAAAAAAGGACTGCATAATGGAGCTGCTGTTCAGCAAGTCTGGTAGCTCCGAAGCAAAAAAAAAAAAAAGGGGGGGGGGGGGGCGGGATTAGAGACCAAATTGAAAATGTGAAAG
>NC_061110.1:106942355-106982355 GCF_015104395.2 Macrobrachium nipponense
TGTATTTTCAGTCATCTCCATCGGGCACTGAGCACTGCCATGAGAAGGCCAAGGAGGAAGAACGTTCTTTTTTGTGCAATGCAGCTGTTCGTGGACATGAAAACTTCGTCAGATTCCTCATTGAATCCCAAAATGCACACATCGAAGAACTGGGCACAGGTATGTCCTTTTTGATGGTCTTCGAAAGTTAGCTTTCTCTGACCCACTGTACTGGGATAATGTTTGAAAACTACAATGGTCTCAGAGAGAGTGCTTTGACATTTTACATAGAAGGTAATTTGCAGCATCAGACGTATAATTGGACTGTTTCTCTTTGCAGTTGCAGTCCGAGGAATTGTTGTACCTGGAGTGCGTGCTTTATGGTGTGCTAGTATTAAAGGCCACTACCGGATAGTTGAATTTCTCCTTTCCAAAGGGGCTAATCCAAATGGCGTTACTACTTTCGAAAGCTCTCCATTGCGAGCAGCATGTGAGCAAGGCCACCTCCATACTGTCAGACTGCTTGTGCAACACGGAGCAGGTGAGTTTCTGCTTTGTTATATATTGCTTGGGCTGATGTTCGCTAAAGCTTGCTCACATCAAGTGCTATATTTTGTTGTCTACTGCAATGCAGTTATAGATATCCCAATTCTTGCTTTGGCTCTTATTCATCGGTATATTTTTTCCAGATATTGATGCTACTAATGAAAGCTGTGTCACTTCTCTGATGATAGCTTCCTTCTACGGCTATTTGGAAATTGTCAAGTGCCTCTTAGATGCTGGTGCTGATGTGAACAATAAAAATAAAAACGGGAAAAGCGCACTGCATTACTGCTCAGAAGCTGGCCATGTGGAGGTCATGAAAGCGTTGCTGGACCACAACGCTCTGATGGATGCTGACAGCACTGGTGAGTCCTGTTTTAGACTCTTCTGTATACAGATATCGAAATCTTATTCTGAACTTGACCGATGCGGTTTCGAATGCTGGCATGTGATAAGTTGATTAATATTCCATCAATTTTTTTTTTCGGTTTCGAACGAAGAACTGATAGTTTTCGGTGTTTCCAAGATGTACCTAACTCTATTCCAGTGATATAAATATGAAACAAGGCATAGCTGTAAATGTTTTGTTCTCATTGTCTTCCCTTACCAGAAATAAAACCCTTGCTGGTTGCAAGCAGTCGCGGTTACAAGGACATGGTAGAATATCTAGTGACCAGAGATGATTTGATAACTATAAGAGAAAAAGTCGATGCATTGGAGCTACTTGGAGCTTCCCTTTTCATCGAAACGGAAGATATAGCCACTACAATCAACTACTGGACATCAGCAATGAGTCAGAGGTAAGTTTTTCATGAGGCACTCTTATGATTTCATCGTTGATTCATTGATCATACGAGCCTTTTCATTTTGCATCGCATAGTATGAATCTGACTGCACTGATCTATTCTTTGTTGTCTTGGCTAACTACAGTTGTGTTTTTTCCTGTGTTACAAACCTAAAATGTTGGAATATATTTCCAGGTATGTTAACGGCGCCCTGATTTATCCAAAATCTGAGGATAATTTGTCAGGTACTTCACAAGAGGACTTCAGTGAGGTCACCACCTTGCAGGAATTAGAAGATATAGAATTAGACCCTGAGGAAATTCATTTGCAGTCGCTTCTCGTGATGGAAAGGGTTTTAGGTTCCGGTCGCATGCAAACAATGACGAGTATTAGGGAAATGGGGTTTGATTATGTAGATGAAGGTGCTTTCAAGATGTGCATTGACTTGTGGGTTCACGCCATCGATACACAACGCAATCATCTACATCCACTAAAGCAGAGTAGGATGTTTCATTTCGAGTCGTTCGTTGGCTTGTTTGGATTCATGGCAAACAGTGAGAACGCCCGTATCGGGAATTATAACCCGAGGGAATATTTTTGATGATTTTATGTGTGTATTTGCTTATAGTCGTATAGAAATAGAACTATTATTTCTTCATTAATAATACTGACGATCATGTAAGGATGAAACATGAGTTTAACCCTTGCCGGTTTATGATATAGCTTTTGCATTTATTACTACCGTTTATAAGAATACAGCTGGCCTCAGAATCTCAGTGGGAGACGGTGAAAGAAGCATTGTACAAACTGGTGAAGTTGAATCCCAGGAATTCCTCGGGTTCGACTCTGCTGCACATGGCTTGCTCAAGAAATTTTATGGACGTTGAGGATTCGATAATACCGGCGTCTGTCACTCCCAAAACCGAAATCGTAGACCTTCTGTTAAAGACTGGCTGTAATCCTAGTGCCACAGACCACGAAGGTAACACGCCCCTCCACGAACTCGCCATGAATAAAGTGTGTCCCAAAGATGCGGTAGATGCCCTCTTGTCGGGTGGGGCTCACTTAGACGCAACGAATAGTCAGGGGCAAACTTTTGCGTCTTTGAGAGCTTCCCGAGGGCAGCCTGTTTCTCAACTGGTGAATGTTGTTCGTCACACCTCTTTGCAATGCCTGGCTGCAGCGAGCATTCGGAGACATGGGATTCCTTACAAGGATGTCTTGCCTTCCAGACTTGTGAAGTTTGTAGACATCCACTGATGTGATGGACATTTTGTGCATCGGTAATGCTGGATCTCTGTGACATGATGTATACATTAAATGTGCTTGTATTTAGAAAATTTCTTGTATATTTGTTTTGAATTTACATTGGCTATGTAATCATTATCTGTACAAAGTTAACTATAACCTCGAAGATTCTCTAATATATAATAATTGTGTTGTATGGAAAGCTATATTCTAGTGTGCAGTGTATGTATGTGACAGTATATTTTTCATATATATCTTTTCATATATATATATATATATATATATATATATATATATATATATATATATATATAAGCACACACACTATGTTTTGAAATGATATTGACTGTGATAAGTATGAGTACATATTTATGTATAACCTCGTAGATTTGCTAACATGTACTACTTGTATTTAAATTGCATGTAAACTATATTATGATCTATATCTTTTTATAGACCCTCATTCACTATAGAATCTATTGATTTGATAAGGATCTTCTTATATGGAAGAGAATGAAAGAAATGGGATGTCGATATTGTTTCTACTTTGTGTTGATTTTGTTTTCTTAAACTGTCTTAAATATAGATCCCCAAACTCGCATTATTGTCTGTTTCTTTTTCCAAGTAGTTATCTTCCTCTATGAATACACCCAGAAAATAGTCGTTTTGAATTTTTGTAGGTTATATATGGAAACTAAAGCTGGGTGGGTGTTTTTCACGTAAATTGTGAGGGGCAGCTATCATTACGTAGAGTGTTTAATAATTTTTTTTTTATCAACTATTGTTTTATGATTTATAGCATATGAAGCATGCTATGATAATGAAGGTAATACTTGGACATATCTCCCAGCTTAGGGTAAGCTCTAGGAAAATTTAAGGCTGGGAATATCTGAATGTCTCGAATGATACGATGCAGGAAATTTTGCCATGTTATCACTGCACTTCCCTTGCTTGTTCATAAATGTTAATGAAGTTTAATACACGCTTGCATTTAGACTTAGATTCGTTAGCATACTATTGATATATCGTTCAGAAAGATATTGTTTCATCAACGAGCATTAATTTGTATGCATACAGTGAGCCATCGAAAATAGCCTAATCAATTTTGATGAGGATATTCCTTAAGTTTAATTTAGATTAATTTTGCTA
The DNA here is from genome assembly GCF_015104395.2 of Macrobrachium nipponense. NCBI lineage: Eukaryota > Metazoa > Arthropoda > Malacostraca > Decapoda > Palaemonidae > Macrobrachium > Macrobrachium nipponense. The sequence goes on from NC_061110.1 coordinate 106,946,060, forward strand.
ATTTTCTTGGCACGAAAGAGTATTAATTCCTGGAAGAAATTATAAATTATAGGAGGAGTAGCTCAGTGTTCAAATAATGTACTTCTGCTGTCCTTGTCTTTGCACGAGGAGTCATTCAAAACCAGTGGACTGTGTTTTTGGGCTTTTGTCTTATACAGTCTTGATAGAATGAGAGAAGGAAGACTGTGGTCATTATCTGCTTTCATATTTTTCTTGGAAAATTAATTTGGAGATAAAAAACACTGATGCTTTCTTGTTATTGCTGCGCATTGTAAATGTTGACAGATAGTTATGACTTGTCATTCCTTTTTAATATACTTTTTATGAGTACAACGAGTATACAAGAGGTTACTTTCACATTTTCTAAAAAAAAGAAAAAAAAAAAAAGAAAAAAAATCCTTAGACTATGCCTTTCAAAACACGATTTATCTTATCACTAAAGTCGTTAGGTGTTGGCAGGATATTGGTTGGATTTCATTAATTCTAAAAATAAACTGAATATAGCTGCATTGACATATATACGTATTTGGAAACTCAGACAAACAAAGCCGTTTATCATGAGGAAAGCAATAATTAAGGTTCTGCAACAAAAAAAAAAAATATTGTAATGGTGTACAAGTCTTTTCTCTTTACAGATCACACAGAAATTTATGCTCTGAAATGGTACATTGGCTGAAATTCCCTTGATTTATAACTGAAGTTCGCATACACCTTGGAACAAATCGAAAATAATTTCAGATTTTATATTCCATATGATAATGTCAATAAATATTTTGGAATAGACGATATATTTCAATGAGTTCTTGGTGATCAAGTGTTGAAAATAGGTCATTTAGGTGACCCAAGAGAGAAGAAAACTGAATTCGAAGCTCGCCACATAAATCATGAATGTCAGAGCTCCAAGTACCGTTTCGCCAACTTGTCACCGTCCGCAGGGGGGGGGGGGGGGGGGGGGGGGGGGGGGGGGGGGGGGGGGGGGGGGGGGGGGGGGGGGGGGGGGGGGGGGGGGGTGTCAGCCGGGGGGGGGGGGGGGGGTGTCCTGGGGGGGGGGGGGGGGGGGGGAGAGGAGGGGGGGGGGGGGGGGGGGGTGGGGGGGGGGGGGGGGGGGGGGGAAGAGGATGGAAAGCCGGGGGCTGGGGGTGGGGTGAAAAATGGAATGGGAAGTAAAAAAAAAAAAAATGATTAGCAAAACTAACCTTTTTTTTAATGTGTGGAATCGCTGTAGTTGATCAGCCCAATTTTGTGACGAGAAATTTCTTTTGTCACTATTACCAAGGAGAGACAACCGTCCACATTCCCAAACACTAAAATGAAAGAAATTTAAAATATATATATTCATACATACATACATATATATATATATATATATATATACATATATATATATATATATATATATAAAGGGATGGGTATTTACCTGCAAAGAGCTATAGCAATTGTAGGTGATGGGCTGTTGTTTTAAAAAAATAAACTTGTGGTAGTTTTTCTTTCTGCCGTCTCTCGTTTAGTTTTGAAAACGAAAAAAAAAAAATCGTAGAGTGAAGCAAGAGGAGTATTTGCCATAGTAGAAAAATCGGAGGAAGTTCAAAGCAAGAGGAGTTTTATCCAAAATGTTAATTTGTGTTAGACTGAGAGCATAAAACTCGAAAATTGTGTTTAGTTAAAAAAAAATTGAAAATTATACGACTTAATTTCTTCATGCATGTGATATCTGGAAAATAATTCCCATTGTGAACAGCGCTGGTTATCACAAGAGGAATATCAAGAACAAAAGTCATTGTTTGAAGATAAAAACACTTTTTTTTCTCTTTTATTGGTTGAACAGTTTCATCATCATCGTGAGAGTGAAGCTGAACTGTTTCTCGCAAGAACAGTTGTCCGAACAAAAAGGAAGATTCTGGAATCCGCTTTTACCGGTCTATTGGGAATTCAAGATGGCGATGATCCGATTAAGTCATGGCCACAAAGAATGGCCAACTCACGATCTAATCTCAAGACCCTGGGTCTAAGCCAAGGTTTACCCAAGTAGGTTAGATTTGTGGAAATGCCCTGACCTTACGAATCCTTCACTAATCCGTGAGGCCAGGCCAGTCAGCGAGGACGCCGATAAAGATGGTCAAAAAGTCCTTCGGAAAACATTGGCTCTTACGGGAATAAAATGAACTCCTCATCGTTCACTATTTTCTTTCTTTCCTTCTGTTTCTTTTATTTCAAAAAAGACACGGAGACTCTGACTGAGTCATTTGCGTTATTCATTTCCGGCTTAAAGGAACAACTTAAATGTAAAACAGAATGTCTACCCAGGTAGGTCCCATCGAAGGATATGTTTAATCCTGCCAAAGTCGTTGTTCCACATCTGCATATTGTTTTGGAAAATGCTGGATTAGAAGGGCGGGGGTGGATTGACAAGTCATAAAAGAAGGCTCTGTTTATCCTTTCCTTATTTTGAGAAGTGTACTGGCTTGCCCTTTTGAAATTGGTTTCCTTAACTGGTTTACCCCAGTTGCCATCTAACAGTCTTCGTTTTTTTTCTCAGATTTTTTTTTTCTTTGTTGGGATACTTCGTATTTTTCAGTACCATTGGAGACGAGGTCTCTCATCTCCGTTTATATATTTTTCTGGTGCTCCAAATATCAGCATGTTTCCGTTCTTGGTTCATAAACTGTCAAAGAAATTGTCATGCACATTTTAATTTCTATTTCTCTTTAGGAACATCAAATTTGTACTCGTTTTCCTAAAATACAGCAAAGTTTTTTTAAAGAAAGGATTCATATAGAAATTAATACACGTTTATATTATTAGCATTGCTTGCTTTAAAATAATTGACTAAACATGCTGTGATAGACATCGAAAAAAAATACAACTTCCTATACAAATATAACTGAAGTTAGGAGTACATTATGACAAAAAACTAAAGAGAAAACAGCTAACACTATAAAAATGTACTACGTGGAATGGTCGGCCCCTGTAATTTCTTTTTGCTTTGCACTGTAACACAATTATTTAATGAAAAATTATTTCTCTTACATTCTCAATATTGTTGCCTCATTAAATATAAAGCTTTAATTAAATGTAATTTTTTAAGAGCATATGCAGTGCCATCTGGTTACTGGTTGCTATCTTATAGCTTACATGTTACCAACAAATGAAAGAATAAATTCTCCTGGCTTTTAACTTTCCTTTGCTTGATTTATGGAGTAGCTCGTATTTTATTCGTAAACATATGATTCCATTTACACAATGCTCAAAGTGAACAAGATATTTTCTGTCAAATACAGTCTGACTTATAATATTATCTACTATATATTCTGGTATGGACACCTGTTATGTAGAGAGGAACATCATGTTGAAGACATACGATGGAAATGGAAGTGCGGGGTAGAAGGAAGAAGGGAAGACCAAGAAAGAAATGGAGTGATTACTGTAGGGGAAGATATGTTATGGAAAGGTATTAACGAGAACGATGCACAGGACAGAAATCGATGGGGCGACCGACTCATTCACAACGGCGACCCCCATATAAAAATGGGTTAAAGCTAGGAAGAAGAAGAAGAAGAAGAAGAAGAAGAAGAAGAAGAAGAAGAAGAAGTATATTCTGAGCATATATTCATAGTATTTCAATGAAAACACCACCTGCCCCCACCCACCTTTTTTACTGTTTTCTGTGTGTGTGTGTGTGTGTGTGTGTGTGTGTGTGGCAGAAATTAACACTTGCAGAAAATATGTAGAAGTGCGAAATTGAATCAGCTGATTCAAAGGAAACTTATCGTTTTTCGTTTCAGTGCACAGAATGGATGAAGGATCATACGAAGTGACGTTGCTGTTTAAACAATAATGTCCGCCGTGAAAATATCACCAAATGAAAATTTACGCTTCCAGTCGTTAAATGAGTCCTGTTGTTACTGACATAAAATTCTTTATTTAATATCCAATACAAAATGAAGAAGTCACAAAGTGTGATTTGCTGCTGTCTTTTTTATCAAGCAACTAGAATTGCAGTATCTTCTCATGCTCTAACAGAATATGAGCTGATATTTTTGATTGCACACACATAACATAATGAATGCATAAAGTGCAAATAATTTTTTTTTTGTTGGTATTTCAGCTAACGGTATACCAGCAAGATCTCTTGCTCATGGAGCGGCCATTATTTTTTTTTTTTTTTTTTTTATATTTGGGTGGATAGAGGTGTAGCTGAAACAGATTCATGTGGTGTGTCCAATTGTCTCAAGGAGGTATAGATGGCTCAGCCAATCAGGGCACTCCGGCATGTCCTCAAATCGTCTTCCATTACACGAATCCTTCCCCTTAGAAATGCATGGAGGAACGAATCATTTCTGTACAACATTTAGCAATTTTTCTATTTTTAACAATTTTTCATTCTTGTGCTTGAAACAGCTCATAAACAGACATCTTGTCGAGAAGGAATTCACTTTCCATGCAGATTAAACATGGCTATAAAAATGGTTGAGATGGGCGGGAAAACGTTTGAAATGACCCCTGTGGCGTTATAGTTTTGGTAGGACAGGATTAAGGCTATCTTAACCCCGTCTATTAGCAACCCCCCCCCTCCCCCGCTGCCATTATAAATAAGCCAAAATCGCTTATGAAATATCAGGTTACGTATTTTCGTGCACAGGCGCGTTACGTAACTCTCGTCATTTTAAACCTACAATTTTGACAAGTATGGCCTCTAGGAGACCCCCTTCCCCTTTCGCCCGGTAATCCCAGGGAGGACCCGCCCTTGGAGGACGAGCAAGGCTTCGCCACCGTAAGGAAGAAGAAGAAGAAGAAACAGAAGAAGATTGTACCACCGATTTCGACCAATAATAACCTGCTCCCTACGACATCGGCACCGAATACGGCGAGTTTTGCGGAATTTCCGGCACTTCCCAAGTTCAAAGCTGTTGTTATCGAGGGCCAGACTTCATATGCTGCAGTCAGGGCCCTCGAGAAAAAATATCCTGAAGCCAACCTCATAGCCAGACCGAATTTAAGGGGAGAATTTATAATTACTCCCAAGGACCAAAAAGCTGCTGAACTACTGAAGAAAGACAACCTGTGCCACCTTCTTGATCCTGCTTCAAAAATAAGCAAGGGGGTGATATGCAAAGTCCCCAAATACATCACTATCGAAAGAGTCCTCGAGGTTCCCAACATCATGGAAGCCAAGAGATGTACTGCAAAAGATGGACAGGAAACTCTAAAGATAGAAGCGACCCTTCAAGGGCCAAATCCAGCCAGGGTCAGAACTTGGGATTCTTGGCACTTACGAGACCGAAGCCTTCGTACCAGAGCCTCTGAGATGCTTCAAGTGTCAGAGGTATGGACATCACAAGAACGAATGTAAATCAGAACACATCTGTGGAGTGTGCAGTGCAAAACACGAGACAGAAGTGTGCTTGAAAAAGTACAAGGAAAAGGGCCACACAGTTGCCCGATGCCCAAAACTGCAGCCAGCAACATCATGCTTGGTTTAAAGTGATGCCAGTCAGACTGCAGAGGATTTGGAAGGCGAAGGGCATCCCTCCTCCACCTGCAAGACCTCGGCAAACCATCACCGGCCAGGAAACCTCCCAGCAACACCCAGGTTCGATCCTAGAACGAACCTACCTCCTGTACCACAAACCACCCAACCTTCCTCCCAACCTCCTCAATCCCGCACTACATCCCCACCCCCTCATCCTCTCCGTATCGCCAAAACTCCCGCCCTCTACCTCCTCCCCCTACTCCCCCAACCCCTCAGGTAACCCCCCTAACCTCTGCATCGCCGAAGACGTCGATTCCTGCTCGTGCCGAAGCAGGAACCCAGACAGAAGACGCAGTTGAAGAAGAAATGCAGATAGAGACATCGACTGTAGCTCCTGTTTTGTATAAAGAAGCAGGAACACAAACAGAGGAGTTTGTAGCTAAGGATAACAGCGAAACTCAGACCTGCAAACAAGAATATAGAACTGCGAACGTCGGAAACGAATACTTCCTCGTAGGAGAATATCAAATCAGAAAGTTCCTGCTGACCTACGAGGAGTTTGAGGCATTTTTAAATAGAGCCATCTTCAATAACGACAGTGGCAGTGGTCATCAGCTGTTCTCTGAGCTCGTCCACGCTCTGTTGGACCTAGAGATCAGTCTCCCAGATGACCTCCTGTTAGAAGATTTTAGATACAGATCTCAAACATAAAGATCGCCGCTACATGAAAAGTGCTGTTATAGCATTAACTGCTTTTTTTTTTTTTTGCTTTTACTAAACAATTCTCCTTTCCCCTCCGTTTTTCGGCCGCCTCACGTCTAACGACCGAATAGTTCAACTGTCACTCTAACTACCGCTTAAGCTGTCGCTTATTTTTGATATCCTGTTTCTAAAGCTGATAGTATTTCATTTTTCCTTCGTCGTTCCCTATTGCTAAACGATTGACGCTCTCTGCTTTTTTTTTCTCGTAAAGTGAAATATGGTACTTGAACTCCATAGAGTTGTGCGTTTTTTTCCGTTTTTCTACGACTATAAATTTTTCGATTTCATTACTGGCTATCTCTGACTCGCCAGGACTCGCTACTATCGATCTTATCTTCTACTAATGGGTACCTTAGGGTTTAAAGGGGTTTGTAACCTTACCTATTCACTTTTCCTTTCACCTTTGAATCCATACCATTCCACCTGCACATTCCATAGAAATCATAAATAAAAAGATCGCCTAATATCCTTAAATCACCAATGCACCTAAAAATAATTCAAATGACCTACGGGCTGCTACATTAGCTAAAGCCCGTGCTGGCATAAAGCCAGCTTAATACTCCAACAACAACAACAACAAAACAGCAACAACAGTCTGCTCCGATCCACTGCCGTGATCATACTCGGATGATACCGAGAGAAACGTTGGCCAATATATTAACTTATATTTTGACCTATTTGTTCATTTACTGTAACAAATAAATAAATTTGTGACAATTATCCCTGGAATTGACTGCTCCTGATGAGTAATATCGGCGCAATACTCCCCAGTTGTAATAGCAGAGAGAAAGCTATTATTAGAAAAATAGAGAAGACTATTCACAAGTTGAATGCAGCTGATGCAGCAATATCTTTCAATAAGACTTATTATTATTATTATTTATTATTATATTGATATTATTATTATTATTATTATTATTATTATTATTATTATTATTATTATTATTATTATTATTATTATTATTAAACCTATTCATATGGAACAAGCCCACAGGGTCATTGACTTGAAATTCAAGCTTCCAAAGAATATAGTGTTCATTAGGATGACGTAAGACGAGGTACACGTAAGTACAGAAAGAAGGGACCACACCAATTAAAAAGATAATAATAAATTAACAAATAGATAAAAACGTATTAAAATGCAAGGAAATCGCATAGTCTTTGATGTTCGAGACAAGTAAAAATAATCTACTTATTTGCACATAATCAAAAAACGGAAAAGGAAAACGTGTTACTTATATAGACATGGACGTCCTTAATAACAAAAGAAATTCCCAGACAAAAGACTGTTACCTACAGATATTTTCAAGTTCACGAAAGCGCAGCTTTTACAACCATTAGTAAATCATTCTGTATGTTTCGTTATTTTTTTGTTGATATTATTTTTCTGAGGTTAGTGTTAACGTTAATAGCAATGGGTTTTATGGCTGGAAAACTTTTCTTATTTTAATGCAATTTTATGTCAAATACTCAGACCTATTCTCCACAAAAAGATATAAAATTAGAAATTATATTGCACACCAATTAAAAACAACATAACGTTTTTATAAGCCAGTCATTTCTGAAGAATCCGTCAGTGTGTTCCGTTGATTTTCAGTAAATTTTCTTTTTGAAATTAGAAAAGTTTCAAAGAAAATCTCTTCAGGTTCTGTGAAACGCAAAACGACTGAGTAAAAATTCATCAAAGTAAAAGCCTTGAAAGAATGGACACAAAGAGAGCGGTCATTTTTTGCTCTCTTTCGTCTTTGAATATAAAAATATATCCGCTTTTCAGCAAACGCAGTAATGTAAAAAGGTTTTCTTTTCTTCAAGCTTCAACTTTATGTTTTAATAAGCGTTAAAACTGAAGTAATTATTATAATAGTCACGGTGGCACATACACACAACACAATCACACACACACACACATACACACACAGACACACACAGACACACACACACACACACATATATGTATATATATATATATATATATATATATATTATATATATATATATGATATATATATATATATATATAGAATATATTACATCACCGTGATTCATATAAATTATTCGAGCTACAAATATCCTTTAATATCTATTTCGTTCTACCTCGGAATCAATATATTTTCATACATGTAAACCGTAGGTGAATTTTTTAGTTGATAATGATTTCGTCCTCTCGTGGGTTCGAACCACCGCCCAGCTGACAGAGAGGAAATCAGGACTTCAGTGATGTTATCGATTCGGCTAACAAGTGAGGTTATAAGTTTATACCGACTCCGACCTTACAAATCACCGACGAACTCGGGTATTCGTAATTAGAATCGATACCATGTTAACAAATTCGAACGTTTGCCGCATGCAGCCATATTATGAATAATTATCACATCACCGTGATTCATATAAATTATTCGAGCTACAAATGTCCTTTAATATCTAATTCGCTCTACCTCGGAATTAATATATTTTCATATATGTGTGTGTGCGTGTGAACAAAAAGTCTTAGAGACAATGATCTTTATAATCTTATATTACCCTGCTCATGTTATGACTAACCTAAAGAGCAAGGAATTCCTCATTTAATCTCTCCATAAGGACCAAAGATTACCAAAGCAAAAGGAGTGAAGCCAAAATTAAAAAGGAGTATCAGATCCACTTCTTAAACTATATTCTTGACAATAGGGAAAGCACCTTACCTGCAAAATACGATTATGTTGATTTTCTTTTAAAAATCTGATATTAGTTGGAACATATTATTTCAAAACGGACGTTAATAAGAAACAACAAATCTGTAACAAGGGATCAAAGATATTTCCTGAAGTTCAAATAAAAAAATGAATAACAGATGTTTACAGAAGATAGGTTTTGAACCAGTAGAGTACAGCGAGCGGTATTCACTACGGATTATATTTTTATTCCTCCTTTCACTGATAAAAAAAACTTGTTTGCAATTTTCCTTTGTTTTACTTGCCAGTATTGAAGCAAAGAAAAATATACATGCGTGTTATTCATCGTGTTATGATCAAGAATAATGAACGTCAAAATAATTGTGGTGTAACATTGCTCCGATGGAAGCTTCTTATGTCTTTTTGTTTTGTGGACTTGAATTCATCTATATTTACCAAAATATTTCAGGAGTCAGAATATGAAATTGATATTTTTTTGGACAATCCAATTAACGCTGAATCATTACAAGCATTTGATATTCCATTTCATCTATACTCTCTCATTTCGAGTCAGAACAAATAATTTGGAAAACAGAATACTCTACAAGAAACCTAGGAGCGTGGGAGCATGAAATAAAAACTAGTATTATGATGGATAATTAACAAATATACAAAACATGAACCAGAAATACAGTATTGCTATTGTTCATGCTTTTATGGCAAATGTGAAGCAAATATCTATTGCAAAATGAGAACAGAAATTAACAAACAAAATAAACTTTCTCGAAAAGTAAAAAAAAAATTGGTTCTGTAACGTGGGAATTTTTTTTTGACATTTCATAGAGAATATTATGAAAAGATTTTCGTGGAATATTTGTGTCACCTTCAGTGAGCTGTCAAAGATAAACATCGATATTTTATTTCAAATTGTTCTAAGGAATTATTAGGATTATGTTTGGAGCACCTAGGTGTAGTATAAGGAGTACTCTCTCCAATACTTATTCATAGATTTGCACAAAGGACCCTTTGTGTAAAGTTAAAATTGTTCCATTCTTTCAAAACACCTTGATAGGGATTAGCTGTAGTGGTTACAAATGACGGTAGAGACATCTATTTTCTAGCAAGGTAAGACAAAATATCCTTACAACTGGACTTGTAAAATGTTTAAGTAATTTAACACAGACCTATTACTCTTAGGAATCACAGACAGCAACTATTCTAGAAATAGTTCAATGGCGACGAGACATTACACGAGAAGGAACCTAACAAGGCCTTCATACGTCGAAAGTAGTTAATGGTCTACCCTGAGGAATAATCCTATTTATTGCATCAGAAGTAGTTTTCTTCAGTCTGTTACTATGTAAGAAAAGTTTGGTTGTTAATTTAATGACGTGTCTGTAATTATAAGAAAAATAAGACGTAATCTCTCTCTCTCTCTCTCTCTCTCTCTCTCTCTCTCTCTCTCTCGAAAAGTCAGCGTCACTATTGCCTTGAAATGACATGCTTGGCAACTCAGTATTAATCGAGCTTTGGAAAAAACTTGTTAAAAAGTGATTGTCCATTTCCCTGGTGAGCGAATTTCCCGAAATTGTGTTGTCAATTGTTGCACCTTTGGTTAATTGTCCATTTCAGTGAACTGAGAGAGAGAGAGAGAGAGAGAGAGAGAGAGAGAGAGAGAGAGAGAGAGAGAGAGAGAGAGAGAGAGAGAGAGAGATTTCCAAACAGAAGGAAAGGGCATTATCTGGTGAGTTGTGTTTGTTAGCCTTAACGATATTTAAGAAAACGAACAGGAATATAACATAATTTTCATAATTTAAAAGATGCGTAAAAGGAGATCTTTTTACTGATAATTCTGTAAACATATTGAAACGCGTAATGTGGAAGACATTTTTAATTTGTTTTATTGCTATTATAGAGAGTCTCTGTAACTAAATTTCAAATTCAGTCTGACATAAAAGCAACCTCATAGAATCAAATATTCAGAATCAGATTTTGTGAGAACTTCTTAAATTTGTATTTGCGAATTTCCATCGCAAATATTAAGCGAGTAAACCCTCCCCCCTCCCCCCAAAAAAGCCCCCTTGAACCGAAAAAATGTATAATTTCATTTTAACTTGTTGAAAGTTTGGTTCCATATTCAGGGGAGTGTAGTGGTAGAGAAGATTCATAAACAATGTTTTCATGACAAAAAATAAAATAATATTTGAATGAGGTATAACTACATATATCAATAGTAGACACCTTGAGAAAATAAGACAATTTTGCCATAACAGAAATTTTGTATGACAGAATAACAGTGCATAGATTTAAGAAATAATAGCTTAGCTATAAAAGGTATCATTGGTAGATATCATTGACATTTAAGATGAGCTACAATTAGGACGACTTTCTTTCATTTTTTATTTGGAAATAAACATTTACGGAAATTTGTTCACATGATAATTTCAAGAGATTCATCGAAAGCTGTCAAATGTTCCTGGAATTCCCTTTTCGCTTTCTCTGGGGAGAGTAAGTCTACAAACTATTTTGTTGTTGTTATTGCTGTTGTTGTTGCTCTTGCTGTCACTGTTCTTGTTGGGAGGGTGTTGTTTAGGAAAGCTCTTTGGAAAAGCCTCAACAAGTCAGAAAAAGGTGTTTCACGTTGAGTTAAAGATATAAGAATTTTATGATGGGACATTTTGATTTATTTAATAGAAAAAAATGTATGTTAAACAGTGCAGAAAAAATTCTAATAAAATAGCGTAATCATTTTAATTTTCGTTGGTGAAACAACGCGCTATTTGGCCATAGATTTTAGCATGCTCCCGAGTAAGCTGGAGGTCGGATCTTGACTTGATTTGAGTTAAAATAGTAAAAACACTAATCATGATTACACCAATTTCAGCATTATGGAGATTATTCACTTTTTCTACGACTGACCTTGGAAGGAATAATGTCTGTGTCCTAAAGTTGGTAGCCATTTTAATTCCTCCCCCCCCCCCCCCCCCCCCCCCACTAAAAAAAAAAAAAGTTGTACCATTTTATTCCCTCCCCCCCCCCCCCCCCCCCCACGATTTTACTAATCAGTTTTGTTTTTTTAACTATAGCAGATTCTCATCAACCGTGCATCTGATGTCTAGGCCAGTTTCTTTTACGACGCTCCTGATTGGCTGTTGATAAACCTATCACAGGGCTGGAAACTCAGTGTCTCTCGAGAGTTCACATAGGCAGGATGTATGTTCCACCTCTCCTGAGGGATTAGCCTTTCAAAAGTATCCCCCAGGAGAGGCAGAACATACATCCTGCCTATGTGAACTCTCGAGAGAGACTGAGAGTTTCCAGCCGTGTGATTGGCTTATCAGCAGGCATTCAGGAGCGTCTTAAGGGACGGGCCTAGACATCAGATGCACGGTTGATGTGAATCTACTATAGCTCCTAATCAGAAGAAAAAGGAAAGAGATATTTGAAATAAAGTGTCTTATATCGAACCAAGAAATACAAAAATGTATGTAATTTTTCCATTCCTAGTAGAGATGAACATATCAGAGTGGTCATGATAATCCTGGCAGTAGATTATGCTTTCTATGCTCTAATGTAAATAGAAAGAATATAGAATCAAGAGAAAATGTGGAAAGAAATTTGGGCTGATATATGATTTTTTTTTTTTCATTTGCTTGAAGAGTCGGGTGGGGGGGGGGGGGGGGGGGGGGGAGCGTTGTGTGTGATTCCGTCTGGGGCATCGGTAAATTTGTTGTGGTTTTCCATGAGACATGTAACACAGACATGTCTTCCGTTTTTATCACAAATGATATAACTGATGGAAACAGTTGTTTTAAAAATACAATTAGAATGTGTAGCGTTTTAAAGATTCAATTTATTCTTGAATCCATTACAATAAACATTTTCCCATACTCAAGGTTTTAACCTCTTTTTTAAATTAGTTGCGCAGTCTAGTCTATCGCTGCAAGAAATCACTGGTGTTACGATGTAATATTTCGTGTAAATGCCTGCTTTGCAATAGATTCTTTTAAGGAGAATTTTTTTTCTAAACCTACATCTAACTATGAGTGTAAAGATCGAGCCTCTAAAGAAGACCCAAGAGCTATTTAATGGAAAGGCTCTTGAAATTGAATTTGGCAATTGGATCAAAGGCCCAAAACAGAACATAATTAAGAGAACAAATATGCTCTTGAATGAAGTAATTGTAAGGACTAAATGAGGAAGCAAAACCAGTATGTGTTAATATACCGGAGAAAATCTTCCGTTTGGTTCTGCTTAAAAAAAATTCACATCATATTTAAAAAAAATAAAAAAATAAAAACACCCGGGAAGAAAATTTAGCCAACATGACTTAAATTAACACTAAACGCTAAATTTACGATTTAGAGTAAAGTGAGAAGACAAGAGACAGATAGTAATGCAAATCAACTGTTAAAATTGGATTAAGTAAATTAATCAAGACTGGCACGGCCAATATACTTACAATGAATGCTTACCTAATAATGATGAAATGAGTGATATTGATAAATTGAAAATGCCTGAAAATTATATCAGATTACGTCAAAGGAATATCACTTAATGGAATTATGAAGCTATTAGCGATAGTATGAGTTATGTCAGGTACGTTATATTGAAAAGGTTAAATAAGAGAGGAGAGGGATGCTATAACCCGGCAGACGCTGCTAATATATATATATATAATATAATTTATATATATATATATATATATATATATATATATATATATGTATATATATTCCTTATGAGAATCTCAGCTCTAACCTTCATTATTTTCTTCATCTGGATTAAGCTTTAACTACCTCTGTGCCTATCTTTCAAATGCTGCTTTTGCTCTCATATATAAGGATAAACCACATTCTGCTTCCATTTTGACAAGGCTTAACTGGAAAATTGGGTCAGCAGGTATTTTTAAGCCTTGTATGAAAAAAGGTATATATATATATATATATATATATATATAGATATATATATATATATATAGATTATATATATATATATATATGGTACATATATATGCTTAAAAAAATCACAGTAGATGCACGTCGTAACTTCATAAATAAGCGAATACCACAAGGAAAATGACAGTCAGAAATCCAAACGGTTTCGGTCTATACTAAGACATTGTCAAGGAGCTCCTTCACAATGTCTAAGTACGACGAAAGCGCTTGGATTTCTGACTATCATCTTCTTGTGGTATTCGCTTATGTACACACACACACACACACACACACACACACACACACACACACATATATATATATATATATATATATATATAATATATATATATATTACTTCTAGGGCACAATTTTTCACGGATACAACATTCATTGAACGAATAGAATGGCTTTCTCACATGTTAACCAGCTTTTTTGAAATTGCTTCATATTTTCTAATTATTTTCTTTTCCTTTACTTCATTGTTTCAGGTTTACTAATGGACACATAATGGGTTCTTCCATTTACTCCAGTATTTTTACACGCGACAGCTGTTTCGTCAACCTATACGTATTGACGTTTTCAAGCGTACTGATACAAATATGAGCTACATGCGTTTTGTGACGTCATGAGGACGGAAAGGTAGTACAATGCCAGATACCTAGTTTTAAGTATTTACAAAAGACTATAGTGGAACATAAAAATAAGACAAATAAATAAATATGTTAACAACAGAAATTATATAAAAAAGTTGAAAGTAAGTTATTATATACACATTATACATAAATATATATTAATTACATATATGTTTAATTCACTGAAAGTCAGTGTGCGCTCCTGTCCGCGTGTGGGGGTTTGTCCCACGCGGTTGAGGTCTGCCTCCTACACGAGGGCAAGGAACGTCTGCCTCACGTTGGATGTTAAAGCTGGGACGTTGCATTGCGATGCTGACTGCTTCTGATATCAATAAACGATTGTAGTTGCCTTCCTTGTGTATTATTTTGGTGTTGTGAGAAGTTCTTGTAATGATGGTTTTTTATTTTTTATTGTGGGTATCCACAAAGTGCTGATTGAATGGCTCCTTGGTTTCTGTGGGGCCTGCATGCGACGTTTGAGTGTGGTGGTTGTGTGTCGATATAGCATTTTTTCATTACCAAAGAGGCCGTAAGGTTTGGTTTGCAGTAAATCCTTGCTGTTATTTTGTTATATGGCGCTAGGGGGAGGGGGTGGTCTGGTTCTCTAGCAGTATACCAGGATGGCTATTTCCGGTTTCATCTTCGTGGTGTTTGTTGTATGGTATTTGATGGTATATCACTATTTCTTTGTCTTTGTCTTGTGTGTTGTTCCTCGGGGTCGGGTTATGGAAAGCCTCTAATCTCTTTTTGACAACTTGCTGGATCATGTCATCTGGATATCCGTTATTTGTGAGCAGCTGTTGAACTCTGTTGATTTCTTCGTTAGTCGCTTTCCACGTGGAACAGTGTGTTATGGCACGTTTTATGTATGCATTTACCACAGATCGTTTATATGCATCAGGGCATTCTCCTCTAGCATTTAAGCATCTTCCAGCGTCTGTCTTTTTAGTGTATACGGTGGTATTGTATTTGTTGTTCTTGGTCACAAGTACGTCCAAGAAAGGGAGCATCTTCTCATCATTGTCGCCCTTTGTTGTGATAAAGATATCATCAATATATCAAGACAAAGACAAAGAAATAGTGATATACCATCAAATACCATACAACAAACACCACGAAGATGAAAGGAAAGCCATCCTTGGTATACTGCGAAGAGGAACCACCCCCTAGCGCCATATAACAAAATAACAGCAAGGATTTACTGCAAACCAAACCACCTTACGGCCTCTTTGGTAATGAAAAATAGTACGGCCCCATCGACGGAGAAAGAGGTTAAATCTGATATAGTATACAAATTTGTCTGTGCTGACGAGCAATGTCAGTCCCCCCAAAAATGCTATATCGAACACACAACCACCACACTCAAACGTCGCATGCAGGCCCACAGAAACCAAGGAGCCATTCATCAGCACTTTGTGGATACCCACAATAAAAAACCATCATTACAAGAACTTCTCACAAACACCAAAATAATACACAAGGAAGGCAACGACAATCGTTTATTGATATCAGAAGCAGTCAGCATCGCAATGCAACGTCCCAGCCTTAACATCCAACGTGAGGCAGACCGTTCCTTGCCCTCGTGTAGGAGGCAGACCTTCAACCGCGTGGGACAAAACCCCCACACGCGGACAGGAGCGCACACTGACTTTCAGTGAATTAAACATATATGTAATTAATATATATTTATGTATAATGTGTATATAATAACTTACTTTCAACTTTTTTATATAATTTCTGTTGTTAACATATTTATTTATTTGTCTTATTTTATGTTCCACTATAGTCTTTTGTAAATACTTAAAACTAGGTATCTGGCAATTGTACTACCTTTCCGTCCTCATGACGTCACAAAACGCATGTAGGCTCATATTTGTATTACGGGCTGCTCTGTGAGCAAGAGCCGTGCTGGCACAAGGTCCAGCTAAATCAAAAACAAACAAACAACATATTTGTATCAGTACGCTTGAAAACGTCAATACGTATAGGTTGACGAACAGCTGTCGCGTGTAAAAATACTGGAGTAAATGGAAGAACCCCATTATGTGTCCATTAGTAACCTGAACAATGAAGTAAAGAAAATAATTAGAAATATGAAGCAATTTCAAAAAAGCTGGTTAACAGTGAGAAAGCCATTCTATTCAATGAATGAATGATATAATATATATATATATATATATATATATATATATATATATATATATATATATATATATATATATATATATATATATATACACATATATAAACCTTTTTTCATACAAGGCTAAAAATACCTGCTGACCCAATTTTCCAGTTCAGCCTTGTCAAAATGGAAGTAGAATGTGGTCTATCCTTATATATGAGAGAAAAGCAGCATATGAAAGATAGGCACAGAAGTAGTTAAAGCTTAATCCAGATGAAGAAAATAATGAAGGTTAGAGCTGAGATTGTCATAAGGAATATCATCGATAGAAAATAAAGTTAAGTTTTTTTTTTTTTTTTTTTTTGTTTTTTTTTTTTTTTTTTTTATTAAATAAAATAAATAAGGTTGCGCTCGGAGTGGAAAAGTACGTACACGCTTATCATCAGTTTAAAAGGTAACGCCAACCGATGCCCCATTGGCACAATACATGTTGACGTTCCCATGATAGCCTGGGCCTACGTCACAGTCCTAGATCCGTATACCTCGTGTGTTTGTATAACATTGCGAAATATGTCACTCGACTAATGTTCTCGCAACAGAATTGTATATCAGACTTCCACTTCCTCTCTTCGCTGGAAGACCTCTCAAAACCTTCTTTGTATCTCTCCACGATGTAAGATAGAAGAATATATCTTATTTTTGTACTCTGTGTTTCAACGACTCAACCTCTACATCAGATGGAAGCAACTGAATGAAACTTAAAGAATACCCCATTTACCAACCGACATCTGCTTTGCAGATCAAAAGAACAACTTAGTGCCTCGTTTGTAAATATAATACGAGAGCACTATACACACACACACACACACACACACACACATATATATATATATATATATATATATATATATATATATATATATATATATATTATATATATATATATATATATATATATATATATATATATATATATATATATATATATATATAGATATAGAGAGAGAGAGAGAGAGAGAGAGAGAGAGAGAGAGAGAGAGAGAGAGGTGTGGTTGGATATTAAATTTTTGCTTAACGTTGTTTCTGACGATTTTAACAGCCTCTGTTCCCGAAAGTCGTAATAACACTGTAGGTTTTACTACGTAAGTTGAACTATAAATAATCTTAGATGATTATAATTCCACTTCCGTTTCTCAATGGTAGGGCTTGCTACTATCCTCCATCAACCATATTGGCTACAAAGGAAGTTCTCTTAATATTCACCATGACACGAACTATAAGAAATATAGTAAAATAATACATGGCTTTATTAACTTGCGTTTTCATATATTTTAATGAGGGAAGTAGAGTACTACCCACATATATATATATATATATATATATATATATATATATATATATATAATATATATATATATGTATATATATACAGCATATATACAGGGTGTCTCAAAAAAATGTACTCACTCGTGATATTCCTAATGACATGTTTCGCGACGTTTGCGAATCCCTTGGTGCGCGTTATCAGCGTTGTCTGGACAATAATGGTCATCAATTTGAACATTCGCAAACATGATTCTTCAAACACATTTGTCTCATGTATTCGATGCTATTTCATTTCGCTCTATGTCCATAAGAGTGAGTACATTTTTTTGAGATCACCCTGTATATATATATATATATATATACATATATATATATATATATATATATATATATATATATATATATATATATATAAAATGGTAACATACATATACGTTTATATTTATATATATATATATATATATATATATATATATATATATATATATATATAGATATTGTTATGAACTTCACGTTGGTCTGAAGTTAAGGTTCTTTTGGACCTGATATTTCAGATCAGTACCACAAAAAGAGTATGATCCCTGACAAACCAACACTTAAAGAGTACAATCTCAGGGAGGATACACCAAGCCACAAATTAAAGATTAACAATAATTTATTACTTAATGATTAACATAACATAAGAACCCTTCTGAAAACTGAATGATGGGGGGAAAAGCACAACAAGCACACAACAGCAAATCAGTCACTTCTACAATCACCTACCTAACTAGCATGCCTTCAAGGAGTAAGAGAAGTAAACAGTGGAAGTAAGAAAAACACTCTTTCCCTAGCATACGATAGATGGAGATTCGAAAGGGGGGAAAACCTTAACCAATATCTTGACCTATATCTTTACAAATTGTTTTAACAAAGTGCATTGTACTAAATACATACTCTTATAATAATATAAAACATATGAATAACTCAATAGGTCCAGTCCATAAAGCCAGCAAAACACTTAAAGTCATCCAAAGACGCAGTTATGCAGATAAATGCCGATGCTGACACACTTATTTTCGTGTAAAAGATGTGTTTACTAAAACAAGGGGTTGCTGCTCCATCACATGAAGAAACAAATTAATAATACTAATAATAATAAAGTGGGCTTACTCATCTTCGCCACTAGAAGGCCTCCTCACGACTCCAAGGGCGCAGTGTAAAGGCAGAGGTAGGAGAATACAGGGCGTTTATTACGCTCGCACTACGGGACGTTCACTAGAGTAAAATGCTGAGCTCTACTCCAAATATCCTCGGTGAGGCACAAAGTCCAACCCTCCAACAACAGACCCCAAGTAATCCAGCTTCGGACAAAGGGCATGAGCATGCAGGGTCACTCTCGAGTGACGCAACACGATGCAGGTGTGCAAAAGGAAGTATCCTCTACCCAAAAATGCGTGCACTGCCGTAGACTGCCAATAATATAACACACTGGTCCTTCTATGGTGGAGCCGAATACAGAACTCCTGAACTAATGCCACAAAGCCCCCTCGAAAGCTCCGGGAGAGGATCAAAATATGACGTTGCACAGACTACGAAAGCCAAATCACCATCACAAAAGTGAAAAAAAGAAACAAACTTCATGGGCGGAGTACCAATACAAATCAATATCTACCCTTAAGGAGAGGCAAAAGACCCATATCCAGTGTTCAGAGTGAAAGTCAAAAGAAACTGGATTAAACAAGAAAAACTTAGTTTAAAAAAAGGGCCGTCAAAACTGAATAAATTACGTTAATATAATTTATAATATATTATATATATGTATATATATATATATATATATATATATATATATATATATATATATATATGTATGTATATTATACATACCATATATATATATATTATACATACATATATATATATATATATATATATATATATATATATATATATATACTATATATATATATATATATATATATATATATATATATATATATATACATATATATATGTGTGTGTGTGTGTGCGTGTAGTATATAGTCAGTATAAGTATAATTTTCGATCATAAAAGATATAAAAAAATATTCATAATTAGGATGAAAAGGAAAAGGAAAGAAATTTCCCTGACTGAGCATAATATATACCATAATTCATGATACTAAGCATCCTTTCCAACTTATCTTATACGACCCACCGTGCAAATAATAGTTATGCAGTTAATTCTGACGGTCTTGGCCCCTTCTTCTGTGATGCTGAGGACCATACGGGTTTCTCAAAGATTTATTAACGTTGTAAGCAAATTGTTAACTGATAATCCTCTCTTTGAATCACTGAGACTTCAAAAGTCAAACTTGGTTCAAATGCGTTCTGTTGAAGAGACTGACATTGGTCTCATTTCATAGTTTATTCGTTATTTGTAGCCCTTAGGCTTGTAATATTCTGCTTTTCCTACTAGCCTTGCAGCTTGGTTTGTGCTACTACTAATGATAAGAGTATGGTGGTATTGCAAGCATCTTACAAGCGCAAGGTGAAAGAAATGCTCATTATCTTTGTCAATGGTGCTGATCACTTGGTGTCACCAGGCTTGTAACCGTCTGGGACAATGTTTTGAGCTGGTCAACTCGATGGCTGAGGTTTGGCTGAGGTTCAGTCATTGCAACCTTCGTGACTGCCTGTTTGCGGGTGAATTTCAGAGTCGTATTTGGATTACGGTTCTTTGGATGGTGTCGTTTTGTATAGGATTAGTTTGGTCAATGATAATCCAAGTTATTTGTGAGGGTCGCCTGATGGCAGTATGTGGGAGGAACACGTCCATTGTACACTCAAGTAGTGCTTGAGATTAACATTTGTGCAGTGCTTCTGAGGAGCGTCAGGAACGACTATGAGGTCCAGCATCAATTATCTCAAAGGCATGAATGGTGCTTTGTCCTGTAGGATTAGCACATCGTGTTCATTCATCGTACCTATGGTAGCATTCTCCTGTAGAAATCACACTATCAATTAGCAACTTCTAAGGCACTTTTGGGTGTACATTGAAATGGGTACACGACTTTACATTCTTGAAGGTGTTGCACACAAGTGTTCTGGATTATTCCTCATTACGAACCCCCCAAAATCTTGTGTTTCTTTCGACAAAGATTAGGATCATAATCCGATTCAAGTAAAAATTGGTGACTTTTTTTTTTTTTAACTGATCGTAGCCCTAAAGGCACATTCATCCTCCAGGTGTACGATTTATTATAGAAGTCTGGGATGTCCTGCCCTTCTTTGCAGTGAGATAAAGCGGGGTCCTTTTCTCCTGCGTGAGTATGAACGAAGGTTTCTGTCTGTGTATGTATGTCTGCTTGGGTGTGTGTGTGTCTGATTTTCAGGCCTCTGGTTTTAGAATATAGAGGAAAAAAGAAGGAAAAGTGGGCGGTTGTTACCTTCCACCTTTCCCCTTTGGTAATTGGTTTGATAGTCAGCGAGATTTTAGGCTGAATGTGGAGGACCTGCTTTGTTTTCTCCCCGTTGGTATTTGCTCTTCTATGGTTTACAACAAAAGTCTATTACCTTTGTCTGTTCACACCTCCCCCCCCCCCCCCCCCCACAAAAACAATAGCATGACAAAAGCTCTTTTTCAATCTTTGTTCGCCTTTGATTAAAAAAATGGAGCTCGCAATGTCCAATCTTTTAAGGTACCTAAAGAGTGTCTCCTCTTTTTTTTTTCTTTTTACCGTGAAAATGATCAAAAAGAACTTTTTTTCAAGTTTCAAAAAGTAAAGGTTAAGCGTTTACCCCTGGGGCTAGAGTTTGTGTCTTCTGTGTTTTTCCCGAGGACAGATGATGTTGTTTACCCTTTCGTCTTTGTGTATCTTTCAATTGTAACAGTCTTTTAAATTAGTATTTTTTGTATCTTTCATTTGTAAATAGTCATTTAAATTAGTATTTTGGTTTATGTTTCTTAAAGTAAAGTATTCAGACATTGATTTGCTGTCTAGATGTATGAAACATTTATTAAAAATGATAATATAATATTAATAAACTTCAACATGCAGGGTTTCCTACAAAAATTAAATTATAAAGCACACACCACCGATTATTTGTTTTTAAATAGCAGAAGGCTTTGTTAATAAAAATCATAGATATGACATTCATGCATAGTTCCATTAAAACCGTTTTAATCAGAATACCAATCTACTACCAAGTCTTGGACGACAGGGGGAATGTTGTTTTGTAAGTATTTAAAGAGTCGTTGTGGCTTAGTAGTTGTTTGCATGAACATTTTTACCAACCAAAATTAACCTTCTTTGATCAGCAATTTTAGGTTTCCAGGTTCATATTCCCTCCTGATTCATTTGATTTCTGTGCTCCAACAACGAAATTGCTTTTATGATGAATTCTTACTATAGTGGCGTACAATGTTGCATCTTTTCCATCTTAAACCCTAATTTTCCTACTGGAATGCAGTATGAATGGATGCCATTAACTTTAATATTCTTGTTGCATAAGCGAAAATAAACTACCTTTTTATTTTTCCCCTTTTCCCCTTGCTCCATCAGCCAGCTGCAATGTATTACCTTAATACACTGTTACCAATTTTTGTGGGTGGAAGGCGATCACGAAATGTAGTCCCAAGTCAAAGGTTCGTCTGCCTGTGCCTACTGCCTGCCTTGACTGTCTCTGATCTTGGGAACGCTGTTTAAAAGCAAGAGAATTACGGGGCAAATCCTCCTTTTCAGCTTTAAATCCTCCCAAACGCAATGTGTTCTGTTTTGAGAAACCCTGGCGGTTACTTGTGCTCTTCCACCGTTTAAGAGGAGGTCGTCAAAAACTTTCTTAATTAGTTGTTTAAAACCTTCTATCTCTGAAGATTTAAGGATTATATGAAACTTTATTCTTTGTGTGGGAGCTTCTGTAATTTCGTTTCTTTTAAGCGTGTTTCTTTCTGTTTTGATACAGTGTACGTTGGATAACTTTTGGAACTGTAACACATACATACAATACATACATAAACACCACACATCACACACACACACACACACCACACACATTATATAGATAATATATATATCTATAGATATACACACACACACACCAACATATCTATATATATATATATATATATATATATATACTATCATATACACACCACAACACACAAAGTCAACACACACCACACCACAACAACATATAGATATATCTATATAGATATATATAGTATAATATTTATATATATATTATTATATATATATTAATTAGTATATTTCTATTCCCCTTGTTTATTTATTAATGCCACTCCTATATATAGTATTTTCCCCGCCATTATGCCTCTTGATCAATGTATTTAAGCGTCGTTTACGTTCATTTACATATATATCTAATGTTTCTTATCGCCTTGGCGATAAGGACTTTTTTGTTTTTTCCTTACGGCTGTGTTATCCGTAAGTAATTGTTTGGTTCCTCTCATCTCCCTTGGATTATATTAGTAGAGAGGTTCTTTCTTGTCTAGAGGAGATGATTCACAACAAGGCTAGTTGAACAAGTTAACAACCTCTTTATTCTGTAACTT
Organism: Macrobrachium nipponense; assembly: GCF_015104395.2. Taxonomy (NCBI): domain Eukaryota; kingdom Metazoa; phylum Arthropoda; class Malacostraca; order Decapoda; family Palaemonidae; genus Macrobrachium; species Macrobrachium nipponense. The sequence continues at coordinate 106,969,502 of NC_061110.1, forward strand.
CCATTACTAGGAGAGTGCAGCTCGGTCGGACCGACCGATATGTTTTTGACTCTTGGCGTGGAACTGCCATTTCTAAAGCATCGCGTCGGGATAGGCGAAACATTAGCTTATTTCTCAGCAATTTCAGATAAAAACACATACGGTAGTTCGCCCGGCTCGGAAGTTTACAAGTTTCCGGTCGGATAGGTTAACAAAGGTCAACCTCCTTCCCATGGAAGTTGTTGTGCAAAAGTTATCATAAAACATAAAAAATGTTGAAAACAAACTTTGAGCTAGATCAAGGCTACTGCAGTACAACGCATAGCGTAATCTAAGGTCTTGCTTTTGGTTCACGTTAGAACCCTCCTAATGCCATGACCCCAGGTCACTGGTTTATATATAATGTAACTTGCTTACAATTAGGGCTCGGTCTGCTAAAACCTATTTCAAGCCTTGAATAACAAAAAAAAAATTACTTTACAAACATTGTTTATAGGAGCGTGCTCGCGTAAACATACTAAGTGATTAAATTGCATAAAAAGGATTCTGTTACATACCCTTGTTGACATAATTTCATAACAAACAAAGGATAAATGCATGGAAAAATATTAGATCCATGTTTGGGTAATAATAATGACTACTGGTAGCCCAAAAATAATAAAAATGGTTATAAAAATCAAAACATGTATAACATGATTAATATGATAACATGTAACCTGATTAAGAATAATGGTTACTAAATAATGATTATAGCATGAATCATGGATAATTGTTTAAAGAGTTAAACTTGTCACTCTTTATAATAGCTAAATAAATAATTAATTTTTATAATAGTAAATAACAATGGCTAATTCTGCAGACAAATTCAATATTATACCGGGCTGATAGTTTTATTAGGTGCCCCGAAAAATACCTTTTTAGAATGTATTTAATTGTATATAATATTGGGGCTCTATAAATGATTTATTAGGTGCCCATTGGGTAGATACTTTTAACTGTTCAAATGCAAAGGCGTAGAGGTCTTTTCTTTGTCCTACATTTTTGCCAGCCATACGGACCGCCCGCACACACAAACACAATTCCAAGACAATTACCATAGGCACGAACCTGGAAGTGGCCAGGTTCAGGCCGGCCCTAAAACGACAAACGACTTGAGTTTTAACGGGTACGTCATCCAGACGGGCCAGAAGTACGTTCGCCCTTGGAGATCCTTTCTGTTTACGACGCCTCAGCCATACGCCAAGCCAAAGATGTTTGACGGGCGATAAACGCCAATATGGCCGTCACGCTGAAACAACGGCTAGCAGAATGTAGTATGAAGAACGATTGTTCTTTCCACCTGCATAAGTCGGATGACGCGGTGGGTCATCATTCAGCACAGTTGCGTCAGACGATGAGCTACTCCGCTCGCGTTGTATTTGGGAGATTGGGGTTTTTTAGTTGAATGGGATGATTTTGTTGTACGCCCACGTGGTTAGTTCGCGAAATACGCCCCTTCCACACGTATTTATCGTGGTTGACCACCCTCTGACCGGTATAATTTGTAGATGTCCCCGTACAACCCATCGGCTGCTACGAAGATAGGGGCATGGGCGGTGGATGGTGTCCGGACAACACGGACGTCGAATCCGGCCTTATCATAACGGATCCAGGACCCATTATTCATCCTGTAATTGAATTTATTACCGTAAAAGTGGGATAAAGTTTTCCCCAGACAACCTTCCGCTTTCATGAGAGAGGAGAGCCGTTTAGCACTATGGTCTAACCTCACATGAATCCGTTGATATAGGATAGAAACTTCCAAAAGAGTCAGCTGTACAAATTTTATTAGTTCTATGGCTTTCCTGAAACAGTGAGTGAGTTGATCTAAGTCTTTCAATGACATGTAAATGATTTCCTTATCAGAAGAAAAATCAGTACATGCCCCTGTTAAATTGGATTTAACGGGACTTTGGATTTGATTTATTCGTCATTAAAAGTATGGACAAACGGGTGCCCCGCCTATTTTGTATGATTGCCAAGCATCGAAGAAGAATCAAAAGGAATCGTGATCATAATTCTATTAATTTTTTCTACGCGACTGGATATTAGGCCTATAATAGAATTCTAACTTTAATTTTGGGGCATCCAATAAAGGAATATCAACCTAGCTTCTTCCCGTCCGTTTTGCTAAAGTTAACGTACAGATGCTTTAATAGGCCATGAGGTGAGGCGATAACAACACCCCTTTGTTGCTAAAACGTAACTTGGCTTTCTACGTAATCTTTTGATCTTTTCAATAAAATGTGAATTATTTTCACACGGATATGGATCATTTTTCGAACTATAGTAAGCCCCCTAAAGTAGCCAGCAAAATGTTGGAACTTCCATGACCTGATTCGATATTATTTGAATGTTCATTACAACGATATTCATTATTTGATTGATCCGAAGATTAAACTGGCTGCGAAGTTCTGATAAGGCCCAAGTTCCGGTTTTTGTGTTGCAAAAAACTCAATTCGTTTTTTATTTTGATTATTTATCTTTGAGGCGATTTGAGATTCCTAAGCCTTAAAATTCGCAACTGATCCATGAAGACATTTTTAGATACCAGCTAGAATTAAGCGTGGGTTGCGACGCTCAACAGTTATGTTGTGCCGCAACAGGACCACATTCAGCAGGTCACGAGCGAGTTCTTCTGCCATCGGTCGGTTTTAATTTTTGTATGTCCATAAGACAACATGTTTCCTGCGACGCGTTAGGCGTATTTGAGCTAGTGAAACCTGCTCGAGTTAGCATGAAAATTACGTTCATGCATTTCACCTTAAGGGAAATACCAAACCGACATCAGGTCAAAAAAAAAAAAATCATTCTTTAAGTTGAAGGAACGTCATCTTCAGGTAAGAAAATAGCATGCCATATCTACCTCGATAACAAATATTACTTGACACGATGAATACATCATCGATTCTTTCCTCGATAATCGAGCCATGATTAAATTCTATGTCTTAGTCCTATGCACTCTTTTCCATACAACAAAGATGTCTGAATACAACAATATCACTCCTAACAAGAACAGAATTCATGTTTTGAAAACCCTGCAATGAGTAAAACAGAATGGTAATAACTCGCGTAAAAGAATAGGTTTTACATACATCATGATTAACTAGATATATATAGATATAAATTATTAATAACAAGTTTCAGTAAATACAACCATTTTTTTCCCTCACTCCATCTAACCTTTCTTTAGATTTCTGATTATGTGGCCAATGGGGGGAATATTCCTTCACATCAGTTGGGTTTGGACGGCTACATTTTGACAACCCTAAACTCTATTGGCCGTTAAAATTTCCCGAAAAATGTTCTTAAATGCAACGGGCCTTCAAAACTTAGGTTGTCAGTTTTACAATTTTAAACCTTTACGCACGGTATAACTTGTATTGTTATACCTGATCGCCCACGGCCATATGTTCTAGTTGGCTTTAGCTATTTTATCATGATTTTTTTTTCATTATTATCTGTGCTTCTTCCTCAAGTTCGGACGAATTTATATTATACTCGACTTATGCTTGCATCCATAACATCCTTTACGAGGATTTGATAAATTTAGTTTGTAGGCTTTAAGAAATGTGAAAAAAGGAGTTCCGGGCCGGGATACCGTACAGTGCCTCGTGCGGTTTGTCCATTTTAATAGGACACGTGATACGAGGTGATAAAATAAGTGTGCTTAGTACCCGCAGGTATGGCACTGTTCCCCAGTTGGGATCTGCCCCCCCTAAGGTGACCCTTAAAATGTTTTAAAACCTTACGATTTGACCCCTTTCCACGAGCCCATTAGACTCCTTGGGTTGATAGGATCATGGTTATTGATTTTCTTTATACTAAGGAATTCGCACAAGGAGTTAAGGAAATGATTATTGAAACTCCCCAGGCCCGAGTCCCTGAGATAATGATGTGTGGCGAATTCCCATTGGGTTTACAAAATGTTAGGCACTCGTAAAAACTTCCTAGCGCCAACCTCAACCGCGGTTTTTTGTTTTAAGCGCCTATTAAGTTCTGTATATTCGAGTCAAAGCGTCTAAGAATTACTAGGAGGTTGCTTATTTCCTCGGTTCTGACTCGGTAAAAAATCCTGTTAATTAAAAATCTAAAATGTAACTACTTTCAAAAGAGGTTGTATTTGGGCCAGGGGGTCAAAGCCCCTAGGGTCTGACAGGTTCTTCGTTCGTTGTGCCCTTTGTATTCTTGAACCAATGTGCGGACAATTTGCTACTGTGCCTTTTTTATATCTCTAAGCAGTCGTATTGCCAATAAAATAAGGATTTGGGCTTTCTGTGACATTAAGGTATAACCCGGGTTGTCCGTTGTCAGTGGAATTTTCATGCAACCACTTTAAGGACAGTGGGTATGGAGTGAGATAGGCACCAACCACCTGGTTGTTATTCCAAACCTGCGGTGTGTTGCGGGGTTTTCCCTCGTCACGGATCTACACAGGCATATTTTCTGTAGGATATAACTTCTGACTGCTTATACTTTAGGGTATTCCTTTTTCCTTTTTTCCTTCGGATTTCCGTTTAACGCCCAATGATGATTTGTTTTCTATTTGCGGATCTTTTCTTTGTTCCCGTCTGTAATTAGATTTCAGCACTCCAGCCCCCAGATCTTTCCTGTTTCGGAATATATATAGTTTTTAACAAACGGGCATGGAGGTTGAAAGAATATCTATTAATTCAGCTAATGTGGCCTCGGTAACGAAGATTGAAGAAGGGGTTGCGTGAGAATGCCGGTCAGCAATGGATAACTTGCTTTCCCCAGGTAAATACCCGATCCTCGCGCCCAAAAGTCCTGAATGATCATGTGGTGCCAACCGAGTTCGCTTGGGGCCTGTGACTAAAGCCTTTAAATGAAGTCGGTTTAGGGGGCTTTATGATTCATGTGAGAAACCCTTGAACCGGGTATAACCGTACTTGCATTTGAATTAATTTTAAAGTGGCACGAGTGAATTAACAATAGCCGAGCCCCTTCCTTGTCTATTACGGCATTATTTACTTTCGGAAGGTATTCAGTTTACGTGAATAAAAACTATAGGGAAAAACCTGTCGATCATATTGGGTTGAAGCCAATACCACCACCTACGACCTAGGTATGAGGCGTTCTGTTGCTATGAAAAATTCCTTTATTGAAAGTCAGGAAATTTCAAGAAGGGATGGAAACTACACAGTTCATCTTTAATTTCAATTTATCGAAAACGCCTGTTGATGAATTTCAGGACCATACGAAATCTACGCCCTTTTTTTGATCAGAAGATCGGTTAGGGGAAGCGGCGTATGTAATTGGAGTAATTTGGGAAGGAACAAGCGGGAGATAGTATTCCAGTCTGCTTATGAACCCCCAAAAAATTGGCTGTATACCCATTGGACGTTAATTAGGTAGTTCGGAAAAGTTACGGATAGCCGAAACCACCTTATCGTGGAAGCCCGACTCTCTTTAATGGACCTTGCACATAGAAGAAAAACCGTTGAAAAACCTAAGATAGACTAGTTCTGTTTTAAAAAAAGGCCCAACAAATTACGTTATTGCTTTACCCTTAAAATTATGCTGCCTTAACTCTTTGTAACACACTAAACTCCAATTTACGTAATTGCTATTCCTAATTTGTGGAAATTTTGTTTTTTTTTTCAGGAAAAAGGATTAACTAAGTCATAATCCATGTAGGCATGTAGGATAATTCTCCCAACAAGTCTCCAAACACGAACGTTTATCATACGAGTAAAAAGTTATAGGCAGCACCAACTTAAACCAAAAGGCATACGCAAAAATTCATAATGGTCCCCATGGCTGTGCTGAACGGCAGTGTATGGGATGCTTTCTTGTTCCATCGGAAAATCTGATGACAAAATCCTTTTTAGTAAGTCTAGGCTTGTGAACGTATTTATTTCTGGCCTAGTAAAGATAGGATATCAATCGGTACATGGTTACTGGGAATCTTGTCAGGGGATTGTTTCTTTCGTTTTGAAACGACGAAAAATTCTTACGCATATCCGCCAAGTTCGATCTTTTTTCCCCCCCCCCCCCCGGTACTACCTATTAACGGAAAATGTAATAAGGGCTGTTTTGATTTCCTAATGTACTCCCTTCCTTTAACATTTTACCTACTTCCTCTGTTATCTCCATTTCTGAAAGTTTCATAGGAAGTCTGTACGAATGGTACATAGATTACTTTCTGGTTTGTCCTTGGAGGTCCTGATTTGATGCGCCTAATGGACATCCAGGTATTTTCCTAAGGTTCCATCCGTATTGGAAAAGGGGGGGGGGGGGGGAAAAAAACAAAAAATCATCATGATTTTTAGTTAAGCAGATTCAAAAATTTCTGCTGCAATTTCGTTCTTCTTGGAATATCTTTGATTGATTGGGTTCTTTATAGATTGCAAAAGGGTTTCATCCGCGACTGATTGAGCGTGATTTATCTCAGCTACGGTAAGAATGCGATGTTTATAACTTCGGCATCCAAGATATGTTGATTTTGTGGATTACTAAAGTGGTATTCAAATGATTACAGACTTCGATATTACATTGCTGTTGTGAGCCGACTGTATAAACGGCTTGTGTGACGGATAATCCGTGTGTTTTCAGAGTTTTCGGAAAGGATTAATGTTTCAGATCCTGGCAAGGTTCTTTTTACACGCACTAATATATTTGAAGTTACGTTAGGTTCGACGAGTTTGCGTGCAAGCTGATATTACGGAGGGTGAGCGAGAGTTCTGTTGGGTTGCCTGTATTATTTCTTGGTTCATGAGACAGGTTGATTGGTTTCCGTAATGTAAGTGACAACTCTGTCTGTCTCTTTATTATCTAAAACAGATTTTAGGGTATTAGAAGACCTATAGAATTTCCCCTTTGCCCTTTGATATACACGCCGTTTTGTTTTGCAGGTGCTAAGATAATATTTTGAGTGCCCATAGACGGGTATCCGATAATTACTGCGGGATACATATTAATGTTTTGTACAACGACAAAGGTATCGGCTAACGTGCGCTTACCGACCTTGTACTGTACATGAGTTACGCCCACCCAAACATTTAATTCATTATTCCCTATGCCTGAGAGCCTTATTCCGGACTTTTCTATAGGGAAATTTGAAAAGAGTAAATGATGAGTCCTTAAATCCATTATATTACGTGGACTACCGGAATCAAAGAACAAAGTGAATGACTTATGGTCCAAATTTACTGCATGTAAGGTTGGTCGCAACTCGTTTTGACTAATAATTGCATGAATTTGTTGCAAATCTACGGGAACCTGCACAGATTTTTTTGATTCGGCCGTGTGTTTCATAGGAAAATCAATTGTCTCACAATGATCTGATAAATGATTAAACTGATTATTTGATACAAAAGATGTTGATATTGATGACCCAACATCGCCCTCTCCCCCCTTGGAGTGAACTACGTGGTATTTGTTTTGTTTATCACACCCTGAAAATTCGCTTGCCCTTGCGAGTTCTGGCTAGACGGCCCAGGAACAGAGGTACCTGAAGCACGATTTGTTTTGTTTCTGCTGTTGTGCAGAATTTCCGTTTGGTTGTTTCTTCTTATAGTACTGAGGACCCTTCTTTTTATTTGCACTAGCAACTGGTTGCGTGTTTGTAGCGTTTGTCTGTTGATTCCTCGAGTAGCAACGGTTATATGAATGAGTTGAACTATTGTGTATTGAACAAAAACGCGTCCGACAGTCTGAAATCATGTGACCTGGTGTCGTTACAGTTATAACAAACCATCCTGCAACTTGATTATTATTATGTACCACATTTACTTGTTGTGGCTTGTTCTCATTTTTTGCAAAAACTTGAATGAGCGAAGGATCTAGGTCCGGTACATTTAGACATGTGTTTTTTGATTTTGTTTATACACATCTAATTCCGTACTGTCGGCTGCAATTTTTTTAATAAAAACAAATCAACCGTACTAAACGCTTCAGGCAACATTACAGTGATAGACGTAAGGTAGATCAACGGATAAAATCTTTCACTTTGATGTTAGCACCCGCAACCCACCCGGAGTTACATAAACTATCCATGTATTCATTTAGCCGGTCGGCAATTAGCGCGCCTGCTCGACAACATTGAGCTGAGTCATGGAGGCTTGGTTAAGGATATTTCTCAATGCCAATACTACATCTAAAGCCTCTCACCCCCATACACGCACGTAACCTATTTTTGAAACTCGTCCCATGTAAGCGCTTCTTCTTGGAAAGAAACCCCCCCCCCCATTAGATACGCACTTGCGTCGCCTTAGCAAAGTCTACGAAGCTCTTGGCCTCCTGTAATTGTACTGCTGGGTCTGTGATGTCTTTTTGCATTTAAATGAGCGTCTACAGATGAGATCCATGCCTCAACATTTTGAGGCAGGAACCCATTGACCCGACCTTGAAAAGGGACTATCGCTGACCTCGCGCTAACGAGAGTCACCACGTTGTTGGGGTTGCCAGCCGGAGTGGTTGCCATTTCGGCTTTCACTTTTTTCTTATCACTTCTATTCCTTGCAATCCTATCAAAATATCTATAAAGAGTACACTCGACCACTACGTAAACGCATAAGCAATGTACTTTATAAGTGTGTTATATAATAGGAAAATCCCCACCCCAAAGATACAAAAATACAGTAATATGATAAAATATTATACGGAGAATTCCTGCAAGAAATGGTTAATGACAACTAGAAAAGAAAAAAATTAATCTGCGGGCGAGAACCTCGTAGTGAAGATAGGTTCTGTAATGAAGGAAGATTAATATGGCGAACAACTCACCCCCAGAATACTGGACGATCGACTCTTGATGAACAACACTTCACTGAGGAAAAGACCTGAATAGATATAAAAATGTACTTAGCTCCAGATTATATTGCGAAGGATTGTTGACATGGGATGACGTCACAGTTCCTGTCCACGTCTCGCGTCGGAAGTCGTGTTGACGTCACGGCCTTCTCTCGGTGCACGATGCGCGGTAGAGTCCAAGATGGATGACGTCACAGCCTCCGTCCTTGCACTACTGCGTATAGCTGTCCACTCTGCGTCCTTGCTCGTGAACGGGTGATGTTCCCTGTGTTTGTTTCTTCTTTCCGTTGATGTTCGATGCCGCCCTCGTCCGGTGTAGATTCTCGAAGATAAGTGATAACAGTTGCTCAAACGTCAGTGTTAAATGCTTGTATTCCTCTCGATGAAGGACATAGTTGCGTCTTCATAAACTGTTGCGTTGATTGAAGATCCCGTTTCCTCTGTTTCGTTTGATGTTTGAAGGTGGAAGTTAGTTCTTGTAGACCTTCGGTCGGCTGATATGGGTCTTGTTAATTATGTTCTTCGTTTATTCGCTGCCACCACTTTCTAATGTCTTATCGCTTGGCGATAGACTTTTTGTTTTTTTTCCTTACGGCTTGTTATCCGTAAGTAATGTTTGGTTCCTCTCATCTCCCTTGGATATCTTAGTAGAGAGGTTCTTTCTTGTCTAGAGGAGATGATTCAAACAGGCTAGTTGAACAAGTTAATTTCAACTTTATTCTGTAACTCCATACTAGAGATGCAGCTCGGTCGGACGACCGATATGTTTGACTCTTGGCGTGGAACTGCCATTCTAAAGCATCGCGTCGATAGCGGAACATTAGCTATCTCAGCATTTCATTATAAAAACACATACGTAGTTCGCCGGCTCGGAAGTTACAAGTTTCCGGCGTAGGTTAACAGGTCAACCTCTTCCCATGGAAGTTGTTGTGCAAAGTTATCATAACATAAAAATGTTGACAAAGCTTTGAGCTAGATCAGGCTACTGCAGACAACGCATAGCGTAATCTAAGGTCTGCTTTGGTCACGTAGAACCCTCCTAATGCCATGACCCCAGGTCACTGGTTTTATATATAATGTAATTCTCTACATATATATATATTTTTTTTGTGGCAAGTTGAAGTATTTCATACCAGTATTGAGGTAATTTACAGTGTTGATATATTCGGTCTGATTACATATTTTGACTGTATTCCAGTCCTCCGGTGTCTGAAGATTTGGCTGACAGACATATTGAGTTTTTATATATTTCCGTTCGCCTTTCCATTCAACCTCTATCTGTAGTCATATTTTGTTAGTATACTGAAGTGTCTGACATACTATCACTAATTATAATTTTCTCAAAATATCAAGGAAGAACCTTTTCCACGTTTATATTTTTAAAAAATTCTACTAACAGGTTAATGGTAAAGCAATGTTGCTTATAAATATTTAGAAGGGAGTTATAGACTAGTGATCATTCTATGAAAATACCAAGCGTATCTTCTGTACTACTATGAGATTCAGGGTCTCTGTAACACGGTTTTTTGGACTTTGCTCCTTGTCAAAACATCGGATGTAGCTGAAAGTTGACATATGTATATTTTACAACCACACACAAATTTTGTCAGCATTATCAATAACCTAAACCCGATAATTTTAATTTTTATAGAGTAAAAATGATCTAGCCGACGCCATGGCCAATGATTACGAGCCAAGAGTCGAAAAACATTCATTACGTAAGCAGGGTAAACAAACACCTTTTGACTAAATGTTGCCCCGCCCATCCACCAGACAGAATTCCATCGGCTCTGAAACCCAATGACTTTATGAATGGCGGAACGATACATAGATGTGGGTGGGGTATCAGTGCTAGCGTAGTAATACTACTGTAGCAGTAGTGCCGCAACAGAATAGCAGTAATATACATGAATTAAACGTTTAGGCCAACTGCTGGGATCCTTGAGGATCATTTAGCACTTCTTACAACTACTCGAGAAATTAGTTTTTATAGCCAGAAGTTAAATTTTCTAATCCAACAATGCCCATGGTAGCCTTCAGTGTTATCCTGAATTATAACGAGGCGAAAGTGGGTGGAGTCTCATGAAGTCACCATTCTGACAATAATTATTGGTGAAGGTTTAAAGCCAATATACGGTACCGGCTTTTTTTTTTTTTTTTTTTTTGGGGGGTTTTTTTTTTTTTTTTTTTTTTTCAGTAAATAGGTAGATAGCCAATAAATAAAAATTGCTTGACATTGGATATAGCAGTTATCAAATCAAGCTTGTCTACTATGTTTTTGATATTACCAACTATTCCTACATCTTGTCAATCTGATTGTGACCTATAAAGTAGACTGTAATTTCTTTTGGAAACTTACTTATTTTGGGAGTTAGACTAATAATCGAAGTGTTTTTGTATTTATTAACATATTTTGTTGGTTTGTTCATTATGATAATTTATCAGTGGAGAGGTTCCAGAGTTCCATAAAAGGTTGTACTGCTTTGCTTGTATTTAAATTTGTATGTCATTGTTGCCAGAGGTTTAGCCTTCGTTACGTATTATCCAATCATCCATCGAGAAAGAGGGAAGAAATGCTGTCATAAGTTACGTACCGAGTGCGTTCGAAACCTTTTCTCTGAGTAAGTTGGCCCAGTCTTCAAAAAAGGTCACTTTACATTATAAAGTACCAAATTTATTCAACCTACGTAGTGCAGAATACACTCAAAATTTATGTGTTGATATAATATGTATTCTGAATAAGCGTTATATTTATGAAATGCATAGATAAAAAGTTATTGCGAAAAAACCGTGTTACAGAGGCCCTGAATCTCATAGTAGTGAATTATATAATGTTTATATTAACACTAGATACCGGATGGACTCGCAGATTCTTTTTTACGAACTGTCACTGAATTTGTTTCATTTTAAAAATAAGCGAATTTTCATGAGTTCAAGTCCAGCGATGTATAAGAGATTCGTTTTTTTATATATATAGATTCTGACCTATTATATTTCCGAGCCTGACATGGCAGATGAAGAATGGGAGTATTGCATTCAGTTAGTTATTCTCTTCCTTGTCTTCAGCCTCCAGGATTTCATCGGAAAAATCTACTAAAATGAATTTTGCTTCGTATGATAAGAAAGGATTAGAAATTAGTAATTTTTGCTAATTTGGTTAGAATTGTATGTTGTGTGTTGGAGAAAGTAGTTTTATTCATTTTCATTTAAAATGTATCAAGGTAAACATTGTTGTTCACAAAGATTTCTGTATTATGTATTCGTAACTATATTAGATTATTGTTCTCCTTTCAATCGCCTTGCCCGTCTCCGCCTATCTGTCAGCCTGTCAATCTGTCTGTCCCTCTCTCACGCATTTCGACAAATGCTGCAATTAGTGTCTGGAACCTCTCCTCATCGAGGAGGCATTCATCAATCTTCACCGAAGTCCAATCATTCTTCAGGAAAACCTGATTTTTCTGGAAAGCTGAAAAGAAACTGCCGGGAGCTTTGAACTCTTAATTTTCAAATTCCTTTTCGTATCCTTTACTATATTTTCGTTTCCGTTATCTAAAACAAATTGGGAAAGAATTATATATTTGAATCGAGGTTTTGCAGGGGGAAATTAATGTTAATTATTTATTATTCACTATTTTTTTTTGCATTTCCTAATATCTAATCCAATAACGTTCTACGTACCATTTATCATTTCAGACATATTTCTATTATTCACATGCATTGGCTGAAGTGTAGGTGCTCTTTTTCAATTTATAATTTCCTTTGGGTTCAAGTAATTTAAGTAATTCTCTTTGTGTTCGTGGCTGCGATATTCGAGTTATTTCATCAGGCTCTCTCTCTCTCTCTCCTCTCTCTCATCCTCGTCTCTCTCTCTCTCTGTATATATTTAATATATTTATATATATATTATATATATATATATTATATATATATATAAATATTATATATATACTATATATATATATTTATGTATGTATATGTACATATTATAGTATTTATATACATATATGTATATATATACATAGATGTATATACATATATAGTAAACACGTCTCTGCGCCTAG
>NC_061110.1:106988149-107057425 GCF_015104395.2 Macrobrachium nipponense
AAATTGAAAATGTGAAAGACCTCTGTTAAAATACAATTTAATGAAAAGTTACAAAACAAGAGACTACCTCAATATTCGAGGGCGGAGGACGTTGGAAGCCAATTTTCTTTCACTAAAAATCTACGAAGTAGACAAACCGATATTAGAAAGTTTGAACGTCTGGGGGTCATGTATTCCGGCGTCCTGGCTTCAGAGGAAATAGATAAAAGAAAGGTTAAGCTCAAACGTGTTACACTTTCAAACGCAATTTCTTTTTTCTGGTTTTTTTTCTCACAATTTTCCTTCGTGAATCACAGAGGTTAGATTTAAGGGAATCAAGATGAATCGAAATCATTCTTATGACCACAGGTCTTAGGAGAAGTTAATATATTTTCTATATTGTTTTAGGGCTTTCCATGGACAACTAATTTTCTTTATTATTTCACAATAGGACACGCACATAGACAAAAAATCACGGGCACATACACATGCACGCACACGAATACACGTATCTATATATATATATATATATATATATATATATATATATATATATATATATATATATATATATATATACACACATATATATATTATGTGTGTGTGTGTGTTTGCGCGTGCTTCCTATTATGAAATAATATAGAAAATTAGATCTATGGAAAGATCTCAAATAATATTAGAAATTACTAACTGCTTCTAAAGTCTGTGACCGAAAAATTATTACTGTTCATCTTGACTCTATATATGTTATATCCATTATTTGTGTGCGTGTGTGCGTGGAAGTGTAGTATGTGTGTCGAATGTAAATGAAAGGATGAAAGGAAAAAGGTTAAATTTTTGGCAATGTCCAATTCACGTCGTATATTCTGAATAAAAAGTATCGATTGAAAAATGTAGAGATACCCACTAATAGCAAAAACGATTAGCGTTGTGTGAAACGAGGGATCAGAGTACTTGAGAATGGATGACTTTAGGCCTCTGAAAAGGATGTACAATTCAGAAGCTTTGAAGGTTGGCAGGAGATGAAAACCTAGAATTCGTTGGATCGTTGTGGTGAAAGGTACGTCTTTCGTATCTATGAAACGTTAAACTGCATGGTGCAACATTTGGTGGATGGTGCAATATATGATTGACTTGAGTTCAATATAGAATTTAGGCCAAAGGCCATGCACTGGGATCTATGAGGTCATTCAGCGCTGAAATGGAAATCGACAGTAAAAGGTTTGAAAGGTGTAACAGGAGGAAATCCTTAGAGCAGTTGCACCATGAATCAAGTGTTAGGAGAGGGTGGAAAGTAAGATGAAGAAAGAGAATGTGAAAGGAGGTACAGTTATAGGAACGAAAGTGGTTGCAGGTAGGGGCCGAAGGCACGCTGCAAAGAGCCTTAAGTGATCCCTACAGTGCACCGCAGTAGGTCCACTGATGGCACTACACCCCGATGGGCAACAATATATAATGAATTCCTCTCTCCTTTTTTTAGAAATACCTAGACAATCTCATTTCAAACTTGAGAAAGCAGGATATTATTTATAAAACGAGCTTGATGGCACGCGCTACGCTGCGCTGGAACCCGGCGTTGCCCATCATGTTTTCCCTACCCTCCCTATCCCCTATCTACCCGGCCCTAATCGGGAGTGGATAAACAGATTTGCAGGAGGAGGGTAGATATGTCTTGTCTACCCCTACCCTCCGGATCTCCTACCGACAAATAAGAAAGATCCACTTAGATTTTATTATTATATATCGCAATAAAGATTTCCGAGAAATAAATGCCAAAAAATATATATATCAAATGTAAGGTAAAACGTATATTCACAATAGACAGTCAATGACACTGACTTGTTTCACGTCCCTTTATCATCAACTTAAAGTGGATCATCTTTTTCGTTAGCATTTAACAAATTCATTGATTTGACAGATTCCGCTTTTTATGGAAATAGATCCATGCGACCATCTTCACTATTAGATATGCAAATGTATAAATACACACACACGCGCAAATACAACTGATCTTAGAAAATCTCTTTTTCACTAAGTATTTGTATTCAGAAATTGATGATGTGCGTTTGGCGGGATGTCTGCCTCGTTAATCAAAACATTAACAGTTTTCTTCTTAAAACTCACTGTTCATTTCAGTCAGTTATCCCTTCTTGTATTGAACCTGTTTCGGTCTTTCCTTATCAACAACTTACATTATCTTCAATAAGAACGACACATCTGATCATGAGAGATATTACTGGGGTAACGTGAATTATCATTTGAGATGCAGTTGCGAAGAAGAAAAGAGGTCATTTGAGATGCAGTTGCAAGATAAAAGAGACCAAGTACAGGTATTCAAAGGGATGTTCAGAGCAATTGATAAAGTGGGGATAAGTTATTTCAAAACAAAAGGAAGTGAATGCAACGAAGCATTAATGACAGGATCACTGCCAGATTCGTAATGCCTGTGGAAATAACTGCCAAGCTAGTAGGGTGAGCAATTAATGGGTGTAGTGATTCTCAAAACTGGTTGCCGTGGCACCCTGGGATGCCACACACACACAGTGCGTAGGGGTACCGCGAGATTGTCATGAATTTCGTCTTGGGTAGATCATCTCAATGAACATTTGTAAAAAAACAATAAAAATAAATATATAAAACAGAGTTTGCTGAAGTCTTCATAAAATTATTACCAATTTTTTGTGTCTAACTAACATATTAACTAACATATAATTATACGCTTATGCTTATCGAAGTGCTCTGTCTTCTAACAGGCGGTTCTGGACAAGAAGAATTGATTCTGGAGAAGAAGGGAATTGATCTGAGAAAAGGGGAACTGACTTAAATAATGTCCGTCATGGTGTTACTATAGAGACTGTTGTGGACTTTTGCAGTTTTATGACTAAGATAATATTGGATTATTGGAGTAGGAGTGGGGCTATCTGAGTTCAATCATTCATTTAATCATTCTGTTAAGAACCTGGTCTTATTTAGCTAATGCTTTGTTCTTAAATAAACGTTATTTTGTAATTCACGTCTCTGATTTGGTTACCTTAGGTAATGGAGGGGGAGGTGTGTCGTGGAGAGAGAGAGAGAGAGAGAGAAAGAAGGGGATGTTACCAGTTGACTACCGCTTTGGTCCATCGCTACTTTTGAAATGTAAGAACGAGATTATAATCTCTTTATTATATATATATATAAGATATATATATATATATATATATAGATATATAATATATATATAGTATATATATATAATAAACAGATTATAAATCTCGTTCTTACATTCAAAAAGGTAGCGATGGACCAAAGCAGTAGTCAACTGGTAACATCCCCTTCTTCTTCTCTCCTCCACCTTTCTCTCTCTCTCTCTCTCTCTCTCTCCCTCTCTCTCTTCCACGAAACAACCTACCCCCTCCATTACCTATGGTAACCAATCAGCGCCGTGAATTCCAAAAATAACATTCATTTAAGAACAAATTACTAGCTAAATAAGCCCAGGTTCTTATATATATGTATTTATATATATATATATATTATATATATATAATATATATATATATATATATATATATATACATATAGATAAATAGATAGATAAAATGCTACACTACAATGGTGATGGTATGACTGAGTGACTGATCACATATCTTGTGTATGAGTGAGGGGAAAAATTCCGTAGGAAAGGAAAAAAGGGAGGAACTTTTCATTGCATAAAAGTAATGAGGATGTGGAATTGTAGGTGTATAACGGTATTCAGGTCCTCCATTTCTCCATATCCACTAACCTTCATTATTCAAAACTATTACCCTATTTCAAATAAAACTCAACATCCATTATAAAAATTGTCCATCTTTACACCAATGTAATACATTTTACCATAATTTCCGCGTGTATTTAAATTGATATCCCTCTTTGTTAACTACTACATCAAAGAGATTATTAATTTCGACAGATTTTACGTTCATTTATGCTGAGCTTCCCCTTTGCATTTCTGTTGGGAGAAGGAAATCAGCAGTCACTCCTGCAGTGCAACTTTAGTACCCTGTTCCTTGACGCTCTCCATTTATTTAAATCTTTTGCGGACCTTTGTTATACTTTTATTCACCTATTCTGTAATCGCAGTACACTGCCATCTTAACAGTGATGTCAGTGATTGCATTTACCCCAAAATTTCACACATGTGCGGCTAGGCGCAGAGACGTGTTTACTTAAATATGTATATACTATATATATATATAAATACATATAATATATATACTTATATATAATATATATATCTATATATATATATATATATATATATATATAGTATATATATATATATATATATAGAGAGAGAGAGAGAGAGAGAGAGAGAGAGAGAGAGAGAGAGCCTGAAATAACTCGAATATCGCAGCCACGACATAAAGAGAATTACTTAAATTACTTGAACCCAAAGGGAAATTATAAATAAAAAGTGCACCTACACTTCAGCCAATGAATGTGAATAATAGAAATATGTCTGAAATGATAAATGGTACGTAAAACGTTATTGGATTAGATATTAGAAATGCAAAAAAAAAATAGTGAATAATAAATAATTACATTAATTTCCCCCTGCAAAACCTCGATTCAAATATATAATTCTTTCCCAATTTGTTTTAGATAACGGAAACGAAAATATAGTAAAGGATACGAAAAGGAATTTGAAAATTAAGAGTTCAAAGCTCCCGGCAGTTTCTCTTCAGCTTTCCAGAAAAATCAGGTTTTCCTGAAGAATGATTGGACTCCGGCGAAGATTGATGAATGCCTCCTCGATGGGACCGGACACTAATTGCAGCATTTGTCGAAATGCGTGAGAGAGGGACAGACAGATTGACAGGCTGACAGATAGGGCGGAGACGGGCAAGGCGATTGAAAGAGAACAATAATCTAATATAGTTACGAATACATAATACAGAAATCGTTGTGACAACAACAATGTTTACCGTTATACATTTTAAATAAAAAATGAATAAAACAACTTTCTCCAAACACACAAATACAATTCTAACCATATTAGCAAAAATTACTAATTTCTAATCCTTTCTTATCATACGAAGCAAAATTCATTTTAGAGATTTTTTCCGATGAAATCATGGAGGCTGAAGACAAGGAAGAGAATAACTAACTGAATGCAATACTTCCATTCTTCATCTGCCATGTCAAGCTCGGAAATATAATAGGTCAGAATCTATATATATATATATATATATATATATATATATATATATATATCTATATATATATATATATATATATATATAAACGAATGTCCTATACATCGCTTGACTTGAACTCATGAAAATTCGCTCATTTTAAAATTAAAACAAATTCAGTGACAGTTCGAATGAAAGAATCTGCGAGTCCATCTGGTATCTAGTGTTAACATAAACCTTATATAATTCACTATACTCTGTTTTTTTCATCTGTCCATCCGCCAGTAGTGTTTTGTATGGTAACACTGCGTCCCGGGCTTGAAATAGTTACGCTGTGTAAGTTTTAAGTAAATAAAGGATATCTGGTAATTGTACTTTGGCAACTGAAAAGTGTTTTAATAATTTACTGATGTGAATTACACCGTTAATATTCGAAATAGGATATTGTTATTATTGTCGAATGTAAGCTGCCTTTTCGGGGTGGCGAATGGAACAGCCAGACGCAAATTCCATCAAACAGATGCTAAACCAAGTTACGTCATATCGATGTGGCTGGGTGAAACGCACTTTATAAAAATTAACAGTACATAACTGATATACTTACGTATAATGAAGTAATACGTTGACATCTTGCCGTAGTGAACAGCGAGAGAAGCCATTTTCCCGCCACTGCGTCTGGCTGTTCCATTCGCCACCCCGAAAAGGGAGCTTACATTCAACAATAATAACAATAACCTATTTCGAATATTAATGGTGTAATTCGCATACAGTAAACATTTATTAAAACACTTTTCAGTTGCAAATGTACACCCAGATATCCTTTATTTACCCCTAAAACTTGCACGTAGCGCAAACTATTTTAAAGCCCGGGACGCAGTGTTACCATACAAAAAACAAAAACACAGGCGGATGGACAGATGAAAAAAAAAACAGAGTATAGTACAGAAGATACGCTTGGTATTTTCATAGAATGATCACTAGTCTATAACTCCCTTCTAAATATTTATAAGCAACATTGCTTTACCATCAACCTGTTAGTAGAATTTTTTTTAAATATAAACGTGGAAAAGGTTCTTCCTTGATACTCTGAGAAAGTGATAATGTCAGACACTTCAGTATACTAACAAAATATGACTAGACAGAGGTTGAATGGAAAGTCGAACGGAAATATATAAAAACTCAATATGTCTGTCAGTCAAATCTTCAGACACCGGAGGACTGGAATACAGTCAAAATATGTAATCAGGACCAAATATATCAACACTGTAAATTGCCTCAATACTGGTATGAAATAATTCAACTTGCCACAAAAAAAAATATATATATATATAAAATGAAAGAAGTAACGACGCTTAACATTGATCAAGAGGCATAATGGCGGGAAAATACTATATATAGACGGGCATTGATAAACAACGGGGAATAGAAGATATATATTATATATATATATATATATATATATATATATATATATATATATATATATATATATATAGTTATATATATATATATATATATATGTGTGTGTGTGTGTGTGTGTATGTGTGTGTGTGTATGTATATATGTGTACAGTTCCAAAAGTTATCCAACGTGCACTGTATCAAAACCGAAAAAAACACGCTTAAAGAAATACAGAAGCTCCCACACAAGAGAATGTTTCATATAATCCTTAAATCTTCAGAGAGAGAGGTTAAACAACTAATTAAGAAAGTTTTTACGACCTCCTCTTAACGTGAAGAGCACAGACCGCAGGGTTCTCAAAACAGAACATGCGTTGGAGGTTAAGCTGAAAGAGGATTTGCCCGTAATTCTCTCGCTTTTAAACAGCGTTCCCAGATCAGACAGTCCAAGGCAGGCAGTAGGCACAGGCAGGCGAACCTATGACTTGGACTACATTCGTGATCGCCTTCCACCCACAAAATTGGTAACAGTGTCTGCCCACCGTGCATTTACCCCTCTTCTGGAAAGGGCTTAAAGGTTAGGTTAGGTTAGGTTGGGTTATTAAGGTATACATGCAGCTGGCTGATGGATAAGAGGGAAAAATAAAAAGGTAGTTTATTTCGCTTATGCAACAAGAATATTAAAGTTAATGGCATCCATTCATACTGCATTCCAGTAGGAAAATTAGGGTAAGATGAAAAGATGCACATGTACGCACTATAGTAAGAATTCATCATAAAAGCAATTTCATTGTTGGACACAGAAATAAAATGAATCAGGAGAGACATGGAAACCTAAAATTGCTGATAAAGAAGGTAATTTTGGTATGTTCATGCAACAACTACTAAGCCACAACGACTCTTTAAATACTTACAAACAACATTGCCCCTGTCGTCAACTTGGTAGTAGATTGGTATTCTGATTAAAACGGTTGATGGACTATGCATGAATGTCATATCTATATTTTTTTTTAACAAAGCCTTCTGCTATTTAAAAAACCAAAAAACAATAACCAAATCGGTGGTGTGTGCTTTATAATTTAATTTTTTTGTAGGAAACCCTGCATTGTTTTTTTTTTGAAGTTTATTAAATATTTTATTTATCATTTGCAAATTTTTTTTAATAAACTGTTTTTCATACATCTAGACAGCAAATCAATGTCTGATATACTTTCAGAAATAAACAAAATACTAATTTAAATGACTATTACAAATGAAAGATACAAAAATACTAATTTAAAAGACTGTTACAATTGAAAGATACACAAAGACGAAAGGGTAAACAACATCATCTGTCCTCGGGAAAAACACAGAAGACACAACTCTAGCCCAGGGGAACGCTAAACTTTACTTTTGAAACTTAAAAAAAAGTCTTTTGATCATTTCACGGTAAAAAGAAAAAAAAAGAGAGACACTCTTTGACCTTAAAAGATGACATTGCGTCCATTTTTTTATCAAGGCGAACAAAGATTAAAAGAGCTTTTGTCATGCTATTGTTTTCGTGAGTGTGAACAGACAAAGGTAATAGACTTTTGTAACATAGAAGAGCAAATACCACGGGAGACAAAGAGGCCTCACTTCAGCCTAAAATCTCGCTGACTATCAACAATACAAAGGGGAAAGGTGGAAGGTAACAACCGCCCACTTTTCCTTCTTTTTTCCTCTATATTCTAAAACCAGAGGCCTGAAAATCAGGACACACACACACACACACCCACCCAAGCAGACATACATACACAGACAGAAAACTTCGTTCATACTCACGCCGGAGAAAAAGGACCCCGCTTTATCTCACTGCAAAGAAGGGCAGGACATCCCAGACTTCTATAATAAATCGTACACCTGGAGGATGAATGTGCCTTTAGGGCTACGATCAGTTAAAAAAAAAAAGTCACCAATTTTTACTTGAATCGGATTATGATCTTTAATCTTTTGTCGAAAGAAACACAAGATTTTGGGGGGTTTTTTTTTTTTTCCTAATTGGGGAGGGATAATCCAGACCCCCACTTGTGTGCAACACCTTCAAGAATGTAAAGTCGTGTACCCATTTCAATGTACACCCAAAAGTGCCTCAGAAGTTGCTAATTGATAGTGTGATTTCTACAGGAGAATGCTACCGTAGGTACGATGAAGGAACACCGATGTGCTAATCCTACAGGACAAAGCACCATTCATGCCTTTGAGATAATTGATGCTGGACCTCATAGTCGTTCCTGACGCTCCTCAGAAGCACTGCACAAATGTTAATCTCAAGCACTACTTGAGTGTACAATGGACGTGTTCCTCCCACATACTGCCATCAGGCGACCCTCACAAATAACTTGGATCATCATTGACCAAACTAATCCTATACAAAACGACACCATCCAAAGTGCCGTAATCCAAATACGACTCTGAAATTCACCCGCAAACAGGCAGTCGCCAAGGTTGCAATGACTAAACCTCAGCCAAACCTCAGCCATCGAGTTGACCAGCTCAAAAACATTGTCCCAGACGGTTACAAGCCTGGTGACACCAAGTGATCAGCACCATTGACAAAGATGAATGAGCATTTCTTTCACCTTGCGATTGGAAGATGCTTGCAATACCACCATACTCTTATCATTAGTAGTAGCACAAACCAAGCTGCAAGGCTAGTAGGAAAGCAAAATATTACAAGCCTAAGGGCGACTAACGAATAATTTATGAAATGAGACTCATGTCAGTCTCTTCAACAAAACACATTTGAACCAAGTCTGACTTTTGAAGTCTCGGTGATTCAAAGAGAGGATTATCAGTTAACAATTTGTTTACAACGTTAATAAATCTTTGAGAAACCCGTATGGAGTCCTCAGCATCACAGAAGAAGGGGGCAAAAAGGACCCGTCAGAATTAACTGCATAACTATTGTTTGCATGGTGGATCGTATAAGATAAGTTGGAAAGGATGCTTAGTATCATGAAATATGGTCTATATTATGCTCAGTCAGGGAAATTTCTTTCCTTTTCCTTTTCCTTTCATCCTAATTATGAATATATTTTTTTATATCTTTTATGATCGAAAATTATACTTATACTGACTATAACTACAGACACACACACACGCACATATATATATGTATATATATATATATATATATATATATATATATATATATATATATACTATATATATATATATAAAATAAATATAAATTAACGTAATTTATTCAGTTTTGACGTCCCTTTTTTTAAAAGTAAGTTTTTCTAGTTTAATCCAGTTTCTTTTGACTTTCTCTCTGAACACTGGATATGGGTCTTTTGTCTCTCCTTAAGGGTTGTTATTGATTTGTATTGGTACTCCGCCTATTGAAAGTTTGTTTCCTTTTTTTCATGTTTGTGATGGTGATTTGCTTTCGTAGTCTGTTGCCACGTCATATTTTGACCCTCTCCCGGAGCTTTGGGAGAGGTCCTTGTGGCATTTAGTTCAGGAGTACTGTATTCGGCTCCACCATAGAAGGACCAGTGTGTTATATGTTGGCAGTCTACGGCAGTGCACGTATTTTTGGGTAAAGGATACTTCCTTTTGCACACCTGCATCGTGTTGCGTCACTCGAGAGTGACCCTGTGTGCTCGTGCCCTTGTCCGAAAGCTGGATTGCTTGGGGTCTGTTGTTGGAGACTTGGACTTGTGCCTCACCGAGGATATTTGGAGTAGAGCACAGCATTTTGCTCTAGTGAAACGCCCGTAGTGCGAGTGTAATAAACGCCCTGTATTCTCCTGCCTCTCCCTTTTACACTGCGCCCTTGGAGTCGTGAGGGGGAGAGGCCGTCTAGTGGCGAAAGGAAGAAGTAGTAAGCCCCACTTTTATCATTATTATTATTATTAATTTATTTCTTCAAGCGATGGAGCAGCAACCCCTTGCTTAAGTAAAGACATCTTTTACACGAAAAAAATAAGTGTCAGCATCGGCATTTATCTGCATAAACGCGGTCTTTGGATGACTTTAAGTGTTTTGCTGGCTTATGGACTCGACCTATTGAGTTATTTATATCGTTTTTTTATATTATTATAAGAGTATGAAATTTTATTTAGTACAATGCACTTTGTTTAAAACAATTTGTCAAGATAATTGGTTAAGATATAGGTAAGGTTTTCCCCCCTTTTTTCCCCCCTTTCGAATCTCCATCTATCGTATGCTAGGAAAGAGTGAGTTTTCTTACTTCCACTGATTACTTCTCTTACTCCTTGGCATGGATAGTTAGGTAGGTGATTGTAGAAGTGCTGATTTGCTGTTGTGTGCTTGTTGTACTTTTCCCCCCCATTTATTCAGTTTTTCAGAGGGGGGGTTGGGGTTCTTTTGTTATGTTTACAATTATTAAGTAATACATTATTGTTAATCTTTAGTTTGTGGGGGTTTGGGGTGGTATCCTCTCTGGACACATTGTTACTCTTTAAAGTGTTGGTTTGTCAGGGATCATACTCTTTTTGTGGTACTGATCTGAAATATCAGGTCCAAAAAGACCATTAACTTCAGACCAACCTGAAGTTCATAACAATATATATATATATATATTATATATATATATACTATATATAATATATATATATATATATATATATATATATATTTTGGATACGTATATATGTATGTTAGCATTTTGTATATATATATATATATATATATATATATATATATATATATATATATATATATTGTATGTGGGTGGTACTCTACTTCCCTCATTAAAATATATATGAAAACGCAAGTTATTAAAGCCCTGTATTATTTTACTATTTCTTATAGTTCGTCATGGTGAATATTAAAGAGAACTTCCTTTGTAGCCAATATGGTTGATGGAGGATAGTAGCAAGCCCATTTTACCATTTCAGTAACGGGGAAGTGGGGGAAAGGTATAATCATCTTAAGATTATTTATAGTTCAACTTGCGTAGTAAAACCTACAGTGTTATACGACTTTCGGGAACAGAGGCTATTAAAATGGTAAATGTCCATTGTTTCATCGTCAGAAAAACAACGTTAAGCAAAAATTTAATATCCAACCACACCTCTCTCTCTCTCTCTCTCTCTCTCTCTCTCTCTCTCTCTCTCTCTCTCTCTCTCTCTCTCTCTCTCTCTCTCTCTCTCTCTCACTCTATATATATATATATATATATATATATATATATATATATTATATATATATATATATATATATATATATATATGTATATAGTGCTCTCGTAGTCATATTTACAAACGAGGCAGTAAGTTGTTCTTTTGATCTGCAAAGCAGATGTCGGTTGGTAAATGGTGGTATTCTTAAGTTTCATTCAATTGCTTCCTTCTGATGTAGAGGTTGAATCGTTGAAAGACAGAGTACAAAAATAAGATATATTCTTCTATCTTACATCGTGGAGAGATACAAAAGTTTTGAGAGGTCTTCCAGCGAAGAGTGGAAGTGGAAGTCTGATATACAATTCTGCTGCGAGAACATTAGTCGAGTGACATATTTCGCAATGTTATACAAACACACGAGTATACGGATTCTAGGGTTGTGACGTAGGCACAGGCTATCGTGGGAACGTCAACATGTATTTTGCCAATGGGGCATCGGTTGGCGTTACCTTTTTTAAACTGATGATCCAAGTGTATTCAAATGAAGATGTGATACAACGGAACGGTAAGGCAATGTCATCTATCCACTAATCGATATTTAGCTATACTGCAAGATCCTACTGGACTACAGTAGTCATCACATTAACACAACAACATGTTGCTATACATAGAATGACGTAATTCATTCTATTTAATATGTAATTATTACATATATATTGCTTGTAGTCAAAATTCGTTCGGCCATTATATCATTGGTCCCCCGTGCTTCCTGGCCATTTCAGTGAAGGCAGTAGACTAATCCTCTACTAAGATTGATGGTACATAATTGATAAGCGTGTTACGTACATTTTCCACTCCGAGCGCAAACCTTATTTCTTTTATTAATAAAAAAAAAAATTTAAAAAACTTTATTTGCTATCGATGATATTCCTTATGACAATCTCAGCTCTTAATCTTCATTATTATTTTCTTCACCTGGATTAAGCTTTAACTACTTCTGTGCCTATCTTTCAAATGCTGCTTTTCTTTCATATATATAAATAAGGATAGACCACATTCTACTTCCATTTTGACAAGGCTGAACTGGAATATTGGGTCAGCAGGTATTTTTACGCCTTGTATGAAAAAAGGTTTATATATGTACGTATATATATATATATATGTGTGTGTGTGTGTGTGTGTGTGTGTGTACATAAGCGAATACCACAAGAAAATGATAGTCAGAAATCCAAATGCTTTCGTCTTTACTAAGACATTGTCAAAGAGCCTCCTGACAATGTTCTCAGGAAAGCGAAACGCGCTTGGATTTCTGACTATTTTTTCATTTTTCTTGTGGTATTCGCTTTATTTATGAAGGTCACGTGCATCTACTGTGATTTTTTAAGCATATAGATCTATATATATATATTTATATATATATATATATATATATTATATAATATATATATATATTATATTATTATATATATATATTTAATGTAAATTTTTGGGATAAATATATTATCAATACGTTCTCTGTGACCTGTGGAATGTGGAGAACAGTGCACGAGTGACGACCTGAGAGTAAGATGATCAATGAGTTTACTTTGGGGTGGCGTGAGATAAAAGTGCTTAGTTCAACGAGTCAATGTACGACAGTTTATGAACTCTTCTCAAAGTGCCTTTGGGAAACTGGTTTGTAGCCAGTAATATGAGGCGTTGTTGCAAAGTGTGCATTCGTATGTGCGTGTGCGCCTCTTCTATTCATAATGTATCACTAGCCAAGTCTATGGGAAGACTTGCACAGAGATTCGTGGGAGGAAGGCAAAAGTCACGATGGCAGATGCCAAAGTGTTTTATTTATCAGTGAGTGAGATATTCGGCTGCAATGGGTGAGTTGAATTACTTTAGCCAAGTGAATTACTTTAGCAAAGGGATGGCTTGTTTGATATCTTGTAAGATGTTCCATTTTATTAACTTTGTCTTTGAACTTGTGTGTGTACTTACCGGGATGTGTTTCTGTATCTTTGAAACAGACGGATCTGGATTACCGGCGGGGGGGGACAAAGAGTTCCCCGGAGGGTGTAGACTTGTTTTGGTGACTAGACCCGTTGTACTGTTTTTTGTTTTTGACGTTAGTGGGTAAGGGGGGGGGGGGGGGGGGGGGGGGGGACTGGGTTACTTGGTTAATCGAGTTACTTTTATCTGTTAATAAACGTTAATGTTATGATGCAACTCTCTCATTTTTCAATACCTGTTAGAATGGAGAGAAAACAAAGAGGTGGAGAGAGAGAGAGAGAGGAGAGAGAGAGAGAGAGAGAGAGAGAGCCTGTGTGTGTAATGTTCTGCCTTCTGTTTCGTGTCCACGCTTACCTTACGAATAACGGGTGGGGGGGGGAGAGTCCCCCATGTTACGGTGGTGGCAGACGGTTAAGAGGGGATATAAAAGTTTTTTCTTTTCTATGCCTAGGAACGCCAATGTAGAGAATGGGTGACCAGTTAGAAAATAAATGGGGTTATGGCTTAGCGATAGTTTTCGAACGACAAAGCTTTGTGGGATTGTGGACAATCGAAAACTGTTAGTTTTCAGTTACTTAGTGAGAAAAAAATGAGAAAAAAAATATCTGTCTGTTAACTGTGCTAAAGGGGAGAGGAAGGAATTTTTTTGGACTCAGCATTTTTGTTTTTCCCAGGGTAGTCAGCCTAGAAGGCAGTGAGCGCACCCACTGTGACTTTTGCTTGTGGCAATGGCGAGTGTGTTTCCGAGATACCCCGTGCGGGGTGTTGCGGTTTAATGCATATATCACTGCCGTGTTTACGAGAATTTCGACGGTTTTTTCGCCCATTATGGGGAGTTGGTGGGAGTATTAAAAAACAAACTATTGTTTATCAAGGGGAGAGGGTTTTTTTTGTTTTAAAATATTTCAGGGTTATGGGATTGGTTCAAAGAGGTCAACAATTTTTCTTGTCTTTGCCCCATAGTGACGTGTTTTTCTTTATTTGCACGTGTTTATAATAGACGTATGCATTCGTCTTTGTTTAAAACATAGGAGTGTATTTTTCTATGCATATGAACTGTGCTTGGATTAATCATATCTGGCTTAAAGACACCAGAAGCGGGGCCACAATTTACGGGGGCTCAGCACATTTTCTGCAGAGAAGCGCGTTGCATTGCGAGGGTATACTGGCATCCCTCGGGGGGATAGTGGCATGGAAGGTACCACTGGCCTCCCTCGAGAGATAGGGCAGGGATAGGTACTAGTGTATACCTTGGGAATGGGGTCCTCAGACACTGTTCAAAGGGGAGATGGGGGATACTGCTGGTATTGCCTCGGGCGTTCTGTCGCTCGACTGAGGGGTTGTTCTTCAGGGGGGAGAAATTTTTTAAAGGGGGGCTCAGTGTGGGTGAACTCCCCCTTTCTTTTTTTCTTTTTTGTCGGGCTGTTGAAGACAAGTCTGGCCTTGACATGGATGCTAAGATATTCAGCTGATTGATTAGTTGTGATGAAGTGAAATGCCCGTAGAGTCTTTTCTTAGAAAAAGAAGATTTTTTTTCTCTCTTGGAGGAAGAGAAAAGGAAATAAAAAGAGATTTTTCTTTTCCGGATAAGAGGGGAAAAGTAGTTTTAACATGAACGGGGATGTGTTTACATGAAAGACACAAATATAAGGGGGATACACAGATTATTTTTTTTATTGTGTTGGAGAAATTACTTTGAAATGCCGATGATTGGTGTTGTATCTTGTGTTGTGTGGCAATGGTGTTATGTCATGGTGTTGCATGCTGGAGAAATTGTTATGTCATGAGATTCAGCAATACTGTTGTATGCTATTTGAATTTCACCTTTACTTGAAATTTTTGCAAGAGAATTATTGCTATGGAGAGTTATTTATTATTATTAATAATTGTTATACTTTGAGATGTGTCACGGAGGTTGCTTAAGTATAATTATCATTGCGGGGAGACTTGTTTTACGAGAGTTTTGAGATATTTCATGGGAGATTGTTCTATATTATTACAGATAATTATTCAAGGAGGGGAATTATTACATGAATTAATGGGAGAAGTCTTGTGTTAAATTAATTGTTGAGTTTTTGTAACTTTGGAGAATATTTCAGTGATTCCCACGGGGATGAGTTTTGCTGAATCTTGATGAATCTGACTGAATCTTGGTGAATTGTGTGGAAATTCTGCTGAATTTTGCTGAGTTTTGTGCTGAATTTTTGGAGAATGGACAAGCATTAACGTTGGTGATATTTTTTGTACTGATACTGATGATTTTGATGATAGCAATTTTTTTGGTGATTTTGTGATAATGATATTTCTGATACTGAGTTTTTTTATACTAATACGTGGGCGTTTTAATGCTATCAAGGGAGGTGAAATCTTTTTGAATATGGGAGGAACTAACAACACATTTTAGTTTTTTTTTTTTCTTTTTTTTTTATGAGTTCAGCAGATAGTTGCTTGACATCTAGTGAGTTACGGGAGATAGTTTAATGGTGCCGTTGATTTTCTTTTCTCCTTTTTTTTTTGGAAATAGCCATAGCTGACACAAGTTTTTTTTTACCATGGGTGAATTTGAATTTATTTTTTCTCTCCAGTTAGTGTGAATATTATCTCAAGTCATGACTTAGAGTCAGTGTGTTCGGGAACGTGTTCGTGTTTTAGCTATTTGATGCTATAGAAGGAAATGGGGGATATGGAGAATTTTTTGCATGTTTTTGAATGCATACGTAATGGCCACTACATTTTTTCTTCTCGGATTATTTGTGTTCCAGAAATTGTGAGTTTTCTTGCAACAATACCCTTGTCGTATTTGTGACAACTTTTTGTGAGAGATAGGAAACTTGGGTTTAAGTTTTCCAGTGGCTTATGTCGTAGTGCATGTGGAGAAGTCTTGGCTTAGACACTGTGAACTTGGAGTTTCTGTTATAAATGACTTGTGGCACATTAAGTGATTTTTTCTAGAATTTTTCTAGACAGTTTCATTTGCCGAGTTTTAGTTTTGAGCTTTTTTTAGATTTATGCTAAATGGAGAGAGTTTTTTATAGTTTTTGACTATAAACATTGAGTTATTCTCTGGAGAATTGGAGTTAGAATTGAGATATAATTGAGATATTATTTGGAGAGATAATTGGAGGTATATATTGTTTTGGAGTTATATTTGAGATAATATATGGGAGATATTTTGGCCTTTTTTATATTTGCCAATAATGTGGTATGAGCTATGTTTAGTTCAATTATTTTGCAGCCATCTTTGTTGTTCCAAATGGAGACACATATTGGAGATTATGGGGCAATATTTGTGAGTATGTGAGTAGTTGCCATTGAGTGCACATTTTTTGGAGATATTTTTTGGAGCCTTGTTTTTGTTCCACATGGAGTATTGGGGAAAATAGAGGTAAATATTTTTGTATTTGCCGAAATAGAGGTGATTATTCTCTATTCCTGAGTGGTGTTTTTTTTACTGACATGTGGCTATTGGAGAAAAATAAGAGAGAAATATAAGGGGTTGGTTATTAACCAAATGGAGGGATATTTTTTATAACCGGAGTGGTGTTATTATTAATATGGTGAAATATATGGAGTTGGAATTAATCTTGGGCGGGTGACCCTTTTTTTTTTTTTTTGTGGTTGTGGTGGGAGTTTTTTTTCGAGACAAGAGAAGATTTCTGTGGTTTTTCTCTTTTTTGATTTCGTGACTATTTAGAACGGCGAGTGGTCATTACTGGCATTACGAGTCATTTGGAAGAATGTGTGCATTTTTTTATGTTCAACGGTGTGTTCATTCTTGGAGGCATATAATTTTGGGAAAAGGGTCATGTTGGAGAGAATAAGTCTTCGAGACAAATTTTTTAACACATTAGTCATATCCTGGAGTTAATTTTGTGAAATGTGTCAGTTTTAGACCCTTTTTTTTTTATAGAGAATCACGAGTTTCCAAACTTATGTGTCTGACTAGAACAAATTTTTGTGCTGATGTTAGAGCATACCGTCCGCAAGGCGATTTTTCTGCTGACAAGCGATGTGGTGAGCTGTGTGCTGATCTTTTCCTCTGATGGTGATAGATCAGAATTTTTGCAATATCGGGAAATGTTGACCAATAGCATTTCACGAAAGCGCATGTGTGAGAGTTTGCTTTCTGGCAAAATTCCATAGCTTTACATGGAGCATTTCTTGGGGTTTGGGGGAAAAAAAAACCAAACGCGGGAGTTATGCATATTATACAATGTATTATGTATTTTGTTTTGTGATTGGGGAAAATCTAATTGTGATTATCTTTTTTTTTATTGTTTTTTCTTCCTTTTTACTTGAGAGATATAATTTGGGGATTGAGCTTAAGTAGCATTTTTCTTTTTTTGGACGGGAGGGTTGATTTACCAGGGAGATGTAAATTTTTCGGGGGGGGGGGGGGGGGGGGTTGCTGTTTACGTAAATGGGAGTTTGACATTAAGTCTTATTGTAATTAATTATTGAGCAGTAAAGGGGGTTGCTGTTAAAGTGGAGATTTTTTACTGATTTGTGGGTTGTTCAAAAATAATCAGAGTTTGAAGGAGAAACATTTTTTTGGGTTTTTTGGGGGGTCTGGGTATGTTTCGAGATACTTTCTTTTTTTTTTTCTTGGGCTTATTGCGGGGATTTTTCTTTTTTTTTCTTGTGAGCACATTCGAGTTTGAAATGTGAGTGCAGAAGTCCGTGGAGTTGCTGTGATTTCTGAGTCGTGTGTGTGCTGATGTGTGAGTTTGGAGAATTGAGTTGGAGAACTTGATGTTTGTTTTTTCATTTGAGAGTTGTGATAATGACTTATGATTTAGTAGTCATATTAAGGGAGTTAATTGGGAGACGTTCAGTTAGTGTTTCTGACTTTTTGAGATCATTGTTTGATAGAAGTAGTATGTCTGGGTTAATTTTCTTAGATTGACCAGTGACTCGACTGACATACTAACACAACACCCACCCCAAAAAGAAATGTCGTTCCCCGACCACCAGCAAGACGTCCACCAGCCGTGAAGAGAGGTTGCTGCCATGTTGTCCAGGGTGATTACAAAGTATTTCCATGATGGTGATCGCGAGAATTCTACAGCGTGTTTTTTGGGGATCTGCAGAAGCCGTGAGAAGTCTTCTACAATGAGGGAGGCATTCCGTCTTCCTACAGTTGCTACAGCCTGCTATAGCCTGTTGCTGTCTGTTCAGCTACTGCAGACAAGCGAAGAGGGATATTCAAGAATCCTAATGCAGAAAATAGAGAGAAAAATGCGTCTTGTGTTATTGGGAGATAAAGCGTGATAAGACTTTGTTTTATAATGCCAGAGACGTGCAGTTTTTTACTTATTTTATTTAGCCGGCCAGTGTTTTGTTTTATAAGCAATTTTGCTAGGCGGGGGTGGGGGCTAGCATTTGTGCGAGGCCGAGCTAGCTGTAAAGGCCTAGGGTTTTTTTATTAATAATATATTATCCATACGTTCTCTGTGACTGTGGAATGTGGAGAACAGTGGCAGGAGTGACGACCTGAGAGTAGCTGATCAATGAGTTTCTGGGGATGGCGTGAGATAAAAGTGCTTAGTTCAAACGAGTCAATGTACGACAGTTTATGAACTCTTCTCAAGTGTTTTTCCTTTGGGAAACTGGTTGTAGCCAGTAATATTGAGGCGTTGTCGAAGTGTGCATTCGTATGTGCGTGTGCGCCTCTTCTATTCATAATGTATCACTAGCCAAGTCTATGGGAAGACTTGCACAGAGATTCGTGGGAGGAAGGCAAAGCCACGATGGCAGATGCCAAAGTGTTTTTATTTATCAGTGAGTGAGATATTCCGGCTGCAATGGGTGAGTTGAATTACTTTGTTTAGCCAAGTTGAAATTACTTTAGCCAAAGGGATGGCTTGTTTGATATCTTGTAAGATGTTCCATTTTATTAACTTTTGTCTTTGAACTTGTGTGTACTTACCGGATGTTGCTGTATCTTTGTTAAACAGAAACGGACGGGCTGGATTACCGGGGGGACAAAGAGTTCCCGGAGGGGTGTAGACTTGTTTTGGTGACTAGACGTTGTACTGT
This sequence comes from Macrobrachium nipponense, assembly GCF_015104395.2. Classification (NCBI taxonomy): domain Eukaryota; kingdom Metazoa; phylum Arthropoda; class Malacostraca; order Decapoda; family Palaemonidae; genus Macrobrachium; species Macrobrachium nipponense. Next base: position 107,007,839 of record NC_061110.1, read on the forward strand.
TTTTTTTGAGTTAGTCTGTAAGACTGGGTTACTTGGTTAATCGATTTATTTATTCTTGTTCAATAAACGTTAATGTTATGATGCAACTCTCTCATTTTCATTACCAGTTAGAATGGGGAGAGAGAGAGAGAGAGAGAGAGAGAGAGAGAGAGAGCCGTGTGTGTAATGTTCTGCCTTCTGTTTCGTGTCCACGCTTACCTTACGGAATAAAAAAAACGGGGGGGGGAGAGTCCCCATGTTACATATATATATATATAAATATATATAGATATATATATATTATATATATATATATAATATATATATAATATATATATATATTATTTAAATCTATCTATAATCTATATATATATTTAGTACATATATAACCATACATATATAAAAACCTTTTTTCATACAAAGGCTAAAAAAAATACCTGCTGGGGGGGACCACAAATATATATATAGTACATATATATACTATTATATATATATATATATTTATAATATATATTTTATAATTTATATATATATATATATATAATGTTTACAAATATATTGGATATAATATATGTAACATATATATATTATATATGTACATATATATATAGGATTTAAATAGAAATTATTATTATATATATATATATATATATAGATATATATAATATATATGGATATATATATATAAATATAATATATTTATCTATCTATAATCTATATATATATATGTACCCATTACATATTATACATACATATATAAACCTTTTTTTTCATACAGGGGGGGGCTAAAAAAAAATACCCTGCTGGGGGGACCCCAATTTTCCAGTTCAGCCTTGTCCCAAAAATGGAAGCAGAATGTGGTCTATCGTTTATTTATATGAGAGAGCAGCTTTGGGGGAAAGATAGGCACAGAACCAGGGAAGTAGTTAAAAACTTAATCCAGACGAAGAAAATATGAAGGTTAGAGCTGAGATTGTCATAAGGAATATATATATATATATATATATATATATATATATATATATATATATATATGTATGTATGTATCTATATATATAATTACAGATATATATATATATATATATATATATATATATATATATATATATATATATATATATATATATAGATATATATATATTATATATATATATATATATATATATATATATATATATATATATGTATATATATATATTATATATATATATATATTATATATAGATATATATATATATATATATGTGTGTGTGTGTGTGTGTGTGTGTGTGTGTATATATACACATATATATATATATATATATATATATATATATATATATATATATATATATATATATATATATATATATATATATATTAGCAGCGTCGGCCGGGATTACCATCCTTGCCTCTCTTATTTAACCTTTTCAATATAACGTACCTGACATAACTCATACAATCGCTAATAACTTCATAATTTCATTAAATGATATTCCTTTGACGTAATTTGATATACTTTTCAGGCATTTTCAATTTATCAATATCACTCTTCTCAACATTATTAGTTAAGCATTCATTGTAAGTATATTGGCCGTGCCAGTCTTGATTAATTTACTTAATTCCACTTTTAAACAGTTGATTTACATTACTGTCTGTCTCTTGTCTTCTCACTTTACTCTAAATCGTAAATTTAGCGTTTAGTGTTAATTTAAGTCATGTGAGCTAATTTTCTTCCCGGGTGTTTTTATTTTTTATTTTTGTTAAATATGATATGAATTTCTTTCAGCAGAACCAAACGGAAGATTTTCTCCGGTATATTAACACATACTATGTTTTGCTTCCTCATTTAGTCCTTATAATTACTTCATTCAAGAGCATATTTGTTTTCTTAATTATGTTCGGTTTTGGGCCTTTGATCCAATTGGCAAATTCAATTTCAAGAGCCTTTCCATTGATTAGCTCTTGGGTCTTTTTAGAGGCTCGATCTTTACACTCATATTATAGTTAGATGTAGGTTTAGATTCTCTGCTCTCCTGAGGGATACTTTTGAAAAGCTAATCCCTCAGGAGAGGTGGAACATACATCCTGCCTATGTGAACTCTCGAGAGACACTGAGAGTTTCCAGCCCTGTGATTGGTTTATCAACAGCCAATCAGGATCGTCGTAAGAAACTGGCCTAAACATCAGATGCACGGTTCATGAGAATCTGCTATAGTTAAAAAAACAAAACTGATTAAAAATCAGGGGGGAGGAAGATTAAAATGGCCTTACAGACCTTACAGACCTTACAGTTCGTTCGGGTTGACCCAGGTCCCTCAGTGTGAGGCGCCTCTAATGTCTACCAGAGAGTTGCTAGTACATCTTCCGGTATATTTTGCATCTTCCAATCTTGGATGGTCTGGGATGCAGTTTAGATATTTGGTCGAGCTTATTCTTAAACACATCTACGCTCACTCCTGATATATTCCTCAGATGAGCTGGCAACGCATTGAATAGACGCTGCATTATCGATGCTGGTGCGTAGTGGATTAATGTCCTGTGTGCTTTCCTTATTTTTCCTGGTATAGTTTTGGGCACTATTAATCTACCTCTGCTTCCTCTTTCTGATATTTTTAGTTCCATGATATTTTCTGTTATTCCTTCTAATCTGTTTCCATGCCTGAATTATCATGTAGGGGCAGTTCTATCTTTTCCTTTCCTTTAGGGGGACTACTAATCAATTAATTTTAAAGGATTTGTAGTCTTTCCCAGTAGTCTAGGTCCTTAACTTCTTCTATTCTAGCTGTAAAGGACCTTGTACACTCTCTATTTGTGCAATAATCCTTTTGATAGTGTGGGTACCATATCATATTGCAATATTCAAGTGGACTACGAACATATGTTTTATAAAGCATCAAATCAGTGTTTTCAGCTTTTCTTGTTTTGAAGTGCCGTAACAACATTCCCATTTTTGCTTTACATTTGCCAACAGAATTGCTATTTGATCATTGCATAACATGTCCTATTCATCATCACACCAAGGTCTTTAACTGCTTCCTTATTTGTGATTGTATCATATTAGGTCCCCTATATGCATATAGCTTTCCTTCTCTGTCTCCATAATTTATTGATTCAAATTTATCAGAGTTAAATACCATCCTATTTACCTCTGCCCAATCATATACTTTGTTAAGGTCTCTTTGTAGAGCGTTCCTATCTTCATCACAAGTAATTTCTCTACTTATTCTTGTGTCATCAGCGAAACTACTCACTACCGAATCCTTAACATTACTGTCTAGTCTTGCAATCATAATAACAAACAATATTGCAGCCGCTAGCACCGTACCTTGTGGCACACCGGATATTACCTTGGTTTCATCCGATTTCTCATCGTTTGCAAATAACTATCTGTTTCTGTTGTGTAAAAATTCTTTTAACCATCTTCCTACTTTATCTACGATATTGTGTTTTCTAATTTTCTTTGCTAATATATTATGGTCTACTTTGTCAAAAGCTTTTGCAAAGTCTAGATAACCACATCTGTTTCATTTCCGCTTTTCATATTTTTGAATATGTTCTCACGGTGGACTAACAGTTGGGTTTGTGTACTTTTTCCGGGTACGAAACCGTGGTTGTCCTATATTAAAACAAACCCCATTTTTTTTTTTTTTTATTAAATGTTTCATAATATTTTTCTTCATTACCCTTTCATACACTTTCATAATATGTGATGTTAGACTCACAGGCCTATAATTACTTGCCTCTAGTCTTGAATCCACTTTTGAAAGTAGGGGTGATATGCTAATTTGTGCTCATCATAAATCTTGCCTGTATCTACACTTTGTCTTAATAATATTGCAAGTGGCTTTGCGATAGAATGAACTACTTTCTTTAACAAAATAGCAGGGACTCCATCCGGCCCTGCAGCAGCTCCATTAATTTCTATGTCAGCTAAATATCACTATTTCTTCCCTTACTTCTATATCATTATCTTCATTTATCTATTCTAGGGGTGAATTCTCTCTTATATCGTTCTGCCAGTATGTTGCAAATTTCCTTTTTTTCATTCGTTAATCTCCCTTCAATTCTCAGAGGGCCTATAATTCTATTCTTCTTTTATTCATCTTCTTCGCCAATATGAGTATAATAGTTTGGGGTTTTGCTTGATATTTAATAGGGTTTTTTCTTCCAAGTCCTGTTTTTCATTTTCTTTTGATTGTATATCTTTTGTTCTGCATTTCTATCTTACTTTTTAGTTCTATAACTTTCCATGCTTTTTTTCTTTTGCAAGACCTTTTTTTCCACTTTCTGATTTTCTGGAACAAGATCCTTCTGTCTCTTGGTATGCATGAATGATGTTTACTTTTCTTCTTCGGTATATATTTTTCCACTATTTTCTCCAATATTTTATATAATATCTCCGTATTTACCCTTATGTCATCACTTACGAAAATGTTATCCCAATCTGTTTAATTCTTCATTAATTTCTGACCATTTTATATTTTTACTGTAGAAGTTGTATTTCCCATATCCTTCCCCACACTTTTTTTCATTTCTTGCTTATCTCTATTTTCACTTGCTTTGGAATGAACTGTTAATTCTATGACATTATGGTCTGAAATACTCGCATTATAAACTATTATTTCTTTAACATAATTCATCTCGTTCACAAATACTAGGTCTAAAGTATTTCCTTTCTTGTTGGCAGGTGATTTATTTGTTGAATGTTGTATTCTAGTAGCATATCTAATAGCTTTCAAATTGCCTCTTATCTTCTGCACTACTATTACTCTCTTTTTTTTATATGTATAAGTACAACCACAATCTCCTATTCGTTTCTTTTCCATTCTACGAAAAGGAAAGTTTGAAGTCACCAGATAGGAGAATAGTCCAGTCCTTGTGATTTTCTACATATAATCATCCAATTTTTCAATTATTAAGTCAAACTCTTAGTATTAGGAGGTCTATATATTACTATGTTTCATCAATTTTTCTGATTCAAATTCTACCGCTATTAGTTCACATTCTGAGTTACTATATTTCTCATAGAACATATTGTTTTTGCCTTGTTTTTTGTCTTTCCCAATATTGCGGTTCCCCCTTGATTTCCTATTTTTCTATCTGATCTATAAGTTTGGAACCCTTTTATTTGATCTATTTGATTATGATCATGGCTACAGGGTGCATATATTTGCATTTTTTTGTCAGAACTTACATCCTTTTCCTTCTTTTAGGTTTTTACATATTTTTGGATGCCAGATCTCTGCAATCATCCCCATATCCATCTAAGTATGCACATTTACCATATATTTCATAGTTTTGACATATCTTAGGATGTTTGTAGTAACATCTTTCTCCAAATCTGCAATTCCCTCTTTTCAAAAGGTTGCAGATTTTGTCTTTCTTGTTCTATTTTTTCCTCTTTCCCGTCATTGTGTAGATCTGGGTAGAGCCTCTTCGGGATTTGCTTTTCTGTTGTCATATCGTAATTTATTTTTCTCTTCGTAGGTATGCTGCTTTATTTTGCCCCTCATATGTAGTATCAATGAGTATCTCTGCATCCCATTACTTTTATCTTGTTTTCTTTGTTTTCCTTTATTTTTTTTCTGTCATTTCATTTTTGTTTACTTTCTCTTCCGTTTCCCTCTTCTTCCTTTTTTTCTCTTCTTCTTCCTCTCCTCTTCTTCTTCATCCTCAACTATTTGTACATTCAATCTTGATTTAATAACATTGTCTATCCATGATAGACATGTTGAAACAAAAATTCTTGTATCTTTTCTCAAATCTTGTATTACCATCAGCACACTGTGGATGGGTCGGAAAAATGTTGCATGCAGCACAATTTTCTGATTAGGTTTTGTTTGGATTGACTATGCTATACCAAACCTTACACAGTTTGCATGCTTTTGGCATTCTTTTTCCTAATGCATCAATTAGGATATTCACAAGATTCACCTTATTCATTTTCTTTGTCGGAATATGTTGGTTTATGTATATTTTCTTTATGAGTCTCTTGACCACTTGGATTTTATTTGGAACTTCTTCAATTATTTTCAAGATGTTTCATGAGATTTTGTTCCTATCAACTTTAGGACACAGACCATTATTCCTTCCAAGGTCAGTCTGTAGAAAAGGTCAATAATCTCCATAATGCTGAAATTGGTGTAATCATGATTAGTGTTTTTACTATTTTAACTCAAAACAAGTCAAGATCCGACCTCCAGCTTACTCGGGAGCATGCTAAAATCTATGGCCAAAAATAAAATAATATTTAAATGAGGGTAACTACATATTTCAATAGTTATTCTGTCATACAAAATTTTCGTTATGATAAAAATTGTCTTATTTTCTCAAGACACCTTGAGAAAATAAGACAATTTTATCATAACAGAAATTTTGTATGACAGAATAACAGTGCATAGAATTAAGAAATAATAGCTTAGCGTATAAAAGGTATCATTGGTAGGTATAATTGACATTTCGTTTCACCAACGAAAATTAAAATGATTACGCTATTTTATTAGAATTTTTTTCTGTACTGTTTAAGATACACATTTCTCATTTATTTTTTTCTAATAAATAAATCAAAATGTCCCATACTAAAATTCCTGTATCTTTAACTCAACGCGAAACATCTTTTTCTGACTTGTTGAGGCTTTTCCATAACGTTTCCTAAACAACACCCTCCCAACAAGAACAGTGAAAGCAAGAGCTACAACAACAACAATAATAACAACAACAAAATAGTTTTTAGACATCCTCCCCAGAGAAAGCAAAAAGGGAATTCCAGGAACATTTGACAGCTTTCGGTGAATCTTTTGAAATTATAACGTGAACAAATTTCCGTAAATGTTTATTTCCAAATAAAAAATGAAAGAAAGTCTTCCTAATTGTAGCTCATCTTAAATGTCAATGATATCTACCAATGATGCCTTTTACACGCTAAGCTATTATTTCTTAATTCTATGCACTGTTATTCTGTCATACAAAATTTCTGTTATGGTAAAATTGTCATATTTTGTCAGGGTATCTACTATTGAAATATGTAGTTACCCTCATTCAAATATTATTTTATTTTTTGTCATGAAAACATTGCTTATGAATCTTCTCTACCACTACACTCCCCTGAATATGGAACCAAACTTTCAACAAGTTAAAATGAAATTATAAATATTTTCGGTTCAAAGGGGCTTTTTTGGGGGGAGGGGGGAGGGTTTACTCGCTTAATATTTGCGACGGAAATACGCAAATACAAATTTAAGAAATTCTCACAAAATCTGATTCTAATGTTTGATTCTATGAGGTTGATTTTATGTCAGACTGAATTTGAAATTTAGTTACAGAGACTCTCTATAATAGCACTGAAACAAATTAGAAATGTCTTCCACATTGTGCGTTTCAATGTTTTCAGAATTATCAGTTAAAAGATCTCCTTTTACGCATCTTTTAAATTATGAAAATTATGTTATATTCCTGTTCGTTTTCTTAAATATCGCTAAGGCTAACAAACACAACTCACCAGATAATGCCCCCTTTTCTTCTCTCTCTCTCTCTCTCTCTCTCTCTCTCTCTCTCTCTCTCTCTCTCTCTCCCTCTCAGTTCACTGAAATGGACAATTAACCAAAGGTGCAACAATTGACAGCACAATTTCGGGAAATTCGCTCACCAGGGAAATGGACAATCACTTTTTAACAAGTTTTTCCCAAAGCTCGATTAACACTGAGTTGCCAAGCAGAGAGAGAGAGAGAGAGAGAGAGAGAGAGAGAGAGAGAGAGAGAGAGATTACGTCTTATTTTTCTAATAATTACAGACACGACATTAGATTAACAAACAAAACCAAACTTTCTTACATAGTAACAGACTGAAGAAAAACTACTTCTGATGTAATAAATAAAATTATTCCTCATCGTAGGCCATTGACTACTTTAGATGTGTGGAGTCCTTGATAAGTTCCTTCTCGTGTAATATCTCGTCATCATTGAATTATTGTTAAGATGGTTGCTGTAATTCCTAAGATTAATAGATCTATGTTAAATTGGTGGAATCATTTTACAAGTCCTGTTGTAAGGGTATTTTGTCTTACCTTGCTAGAAGTTAGATGTCTCTACCGTCATTTGTAACCACTACAGCTAATCCCCATCAAGGTGTTTTGAAAGAATGGAACAATTTCAACCTTAGACAAAGGGTCCTTTGTGTAAATCTATGACTAAGTAATGGAGACAGTACTCCTTATACTGCACCTAGGTGCTCCAAACCATAATCCTAATAGTTCTTAGAAAAATTTGAAATAAGAAATATCAATGTTTATCTTTGGGGACAGTTCAACTGAAGGTAACACAAATATTTCACGAAAATCTTTTAATAATATTCGCTATGAAATGTCAAAAAAATTTTCCCACGTTACAGAACCAATTTTTTTTTAACTTTTCGAGAAAGTTTATTTTGTTTGTTAATTTCTGTTCTCATTTTGCAATAGATATTTGCTTCACATTTGCCATAAAAGCATGAACAATAGCAATTCTGTATTTCTGGTTCATGTTTTATATACGTATTTGTTAATTATCCATCATAATACTAGTTTTTATTTAATGCTCCCACGCTCCTAGGTTTCTTGTAGAGTATTCTGTTTTTCCAAAATTATTTGTTCTAACTCGAAATGAGAGAGTATAGATGAAATGGAATATCAAATGCTTGTAATGATTCAGCGTTAATTGGATTGTCCAAAATAATATTAATTTCATATTCAGACTCCTGAAATATTTTGGTAAATATAGATGTATTCAAGTCCACAAAACAAAAAGACATAAGAAGCTTCTATCGGAGCAATGTTACACAATTATTTTTAACGTTCATAATTCTTGATCATAACACGATGAATATCACGCATGTATATTTTTCTTTGCTTCAATACTGGCAAGTAAAACAAAGGAAAATTGCAAACAAGGTTTTTTTGTCAGTGAAAGCAGAGGAATAAAAAATATAATCCGTAGTTAATACCGCTCGCTGTACTCTACTGGTTCAAAACCTTATCTTCTGTAAACAACTGTTATTTTCATTTTCTTATTGAATTTCAGGAAATATCTTCGATCCCTTGTTTACAGATTTGTTTGTTTCTTATTAACGTCGTTTTGAAATGATATGTTCCAACTAATATCAGATTTTTAAAAGAAAATCAACATATCGTATTTTGCAGTTGAGGTGCTTTCCCTATTGTCAAGATTATATTTTAAGAAGTGGATCTGATGTACTCCTTTTAATTTTGGCTTTACTCCTTTGCTTTGGTAATCTTTGGTCCTTATGGGAGAGATTAAATGAGGAATTCCTTGCTCTTTAGGTTAGTCATAACATGAGCACGGTAATATAAGATTATAAAGATCATTGTCTCTAAGACTTTTTGTTTCACACGAACCCCACACACATATATGAAATATATTAAATCCGAGTAGAGCGAATTAGATAATTAAAGGACATTTGTAGCTCGAATAATTATATGAATCACGGTGATGTGATAATTATTCATAATATGGCTGCATGCGGCAAACGTTCGAATTTGTTAACATGGTATCGATTCTAATTACGAATACCCGAGTTCGTCGGTGAGTGTAAGATCGGAGTCGGTGATAAAACCTATATCCTCACTTGTTAGCCGAATCGATAACATCACTGAAGTCCTGATTCCTCTCTGTCAGCTGGGGCGGTGGTTCGAACCCACGAGAGGACGAACTTATTATCAACTAAAAAATTCACCTATGGTTTTACATGTACGAAATATTATTAATTCCGAGGTAGAACGAATTAGATATTAAAGGATATTTGTAGCTCGAATAATTTAATTTAATGAATCACGGGTGGATGTAATAATTATTCATATATATATATATATATATATATATATATATTATATATATATATAATATATATATATATATGTATATATATATGTGTGTGTAAGTGTGTGTGTGATTGTGTGTGTGTATGTGCCACCGTGGACTATTATAAATAATTACTTCAGTTTTAACGCTTATTAAAAACATAAAGTTGAAGCTTGAGGAAAACCTTTTACATTACTGCGTTTGCTGAAAAGCGGATATTATTTTATATTCAAAGACGAAAGAGAGCAAAAAATGACCGCTCTCTTTGTGTCCATTCTTTCAAGGCTTTTACTTGGATGAATTTTTACTCAGTCGTTTTTGCGTTTTCACAGAACCTGAAGAGATTTTCTTTGAAACTTTTCTAATTTCAAAAAGAAAAATGTACTGAAAATCAACGGAACAACACTGACGGATTCTCAGAAATGACTGGCTTATAAAAACGTTATGTTGTTTGGTGTGCAATATAATTTCTACTTTTATATCTTTTTATGGAGGACATGTCTGAGGATTTGACGTAAAATTGCATTAAAAACAAGAAAAGTTTTCCAGCCATGACACCCATTGCTATTAACGTTAACACTAACCTCAGAAAAATAATATCAACAAAAAAATAACGAAACATACAGAATGATTTACTAATGGTTGTAAAAGCTGCACTGTCGTGAACTTAAAAAAATCTGTAGGTAAACAGTCTTTTGTCTGGGAATTTCTTTTGATATTAAGGACGTCCATGTCTACATAAATAACACGTGTTCCTTTTCCGTTTTTTGAATATGTGCAAATAAGTAGATTATTTTTACTTGTCTCGAACATCAAAGACTATGCGATATACATTCGACAACAAAGAAAACCATTTTCCTTGCATTTTAATACGTTTTTATCTATTTGTTAATTTATTATTATCTTTTTTAATAGGTGTGGTCCCTTCTTTCTGTATTTCCGTGTACCTCGTCTTACGTCATCCTAATGAACACTATATTCTTTGGAAGCTTGAATTTCAAGTCAATGACCCTGTGGGCTTGTTCCATATGAATAGGTTTTAATAATAATATAATAATAATAATAATGATAATAACTAGGCACGATTCCAAGATCCCTGAAAAGGAATATGTAAAAAACTACAGGCTGAAGTAGCTCCAGGACTCATGCAGAAGAGTGTGCTCCTACGTAGAAACAGCGCACATGATAAGAAAAGTGATAGACTCCTAAGGAGGCAGGATGCAACCCGGACCCCACACTATAAATATCACCCCGTCGAATTGAAGGACTGTGGTAGACCAAGAAAAAACAAAAATAAATAAATAAATAAATAAACAAATAAATAAATAAATAAATAAATAAATATAATAATAATAATACTAATAATAATAATAATAATAATAATAATAATAATAATAATAATAATAATAATAATAATAATTTTAAATTTCCTTTTTTCATCTAACAAATATGACCATTCTTGCCTTTATTGCTAGCAACTGACGTTGCATTTCTTTGTCTTTTATCGATTAAAGAATATGTAGAGAAACAGCATCTACCTCTAAGTGAAATGTTTATTTTGAAGATTTATTGGACGACAATATATTTTCCAGACGTCACAGTCAAATGATTTAGATAAATGAAGGACTGTGCCATTAGCCAAGTCAGTTTTCCAATACGAGCCGAGATGTATTTCAATGCGATTAATAATATATCAGATCGGCTTTTTATGTGCGTTATTTCGCAAACCTTTGATAGATTTATGAATATCCAGCTGCTAATTCCTTGTTATTATTACAGGTCATAAACAAGAGGGAGAAATAGGATGCCAAAAGAACAAACAAGATGAGTGTGCGACGGACGACATTTATGCCTGATTTACCTGCCTTGCCTCATATAATTATAATTAATGTGTTCCTTGTAAGGTAATATTTTTTTTTATATTCCGGATGTATCAAAGATTGAGGAAGCAGAATCCCATGATAATGATATTTTTTACGGCATTTTTGAGAGTGATCTTGTAAAAGAAGGATAGAGATGATTCTCAGAGAAATTAATGAGATGAAATGACAAACAATTTTTTTATGAATTATATCTTTGTAATAATGTCTATAATTGGTAATGAGAATGAAACGTTAGCTATATGAAAAAAAAACTGTCTCAAGTACAATGGCTAAAGTGATATTTTAAGGTCATTTACTCGTAGTTCCTCATTGGACGAGTAGGTTGCCTACTCGCTTATCAATATAGTAGCCGCGTTCGCTCCCAGCTGCCGCCCATGCGGAAACAGAGGTATTCATTTCTGGTGATTAGAAATTCATTTCTCGATACAGTGTGGTTTGGATCAACGATAAGCAGTAGGTTCCATTGCTAAGTAAAAAAACAAGTTGGTTCCTAGCCACGTAAATAAAAATCTAATCCTTCGGGCCAGCCTTAGGAGAGATATCAATCAGTTCATTGGTCTGGTTAAACTAAGATATACTTAACTTTTACTCGAAAACTGGGTTACAAGGGAGGTTTTATAAAGATACACACATGGGCATAACCTCCAATTGGTGGGGTTTATTGGGGGTATGCCCTAGGGTGGAGAGGGTGGACGTTTTCGTAAGTAGTATCATTAGTAACCCTGCACATTCGGTAATTTTGAACAGCTTTCCAACAGGGCATCATGTCAGTTTGTACTTCTTCGGTAAAATATTTCAGAAGGGGTATCATATTAGCGTGTACATCTGTAAAATATGACGGATAGGGTATCATGTTTGTTTACACTCCTTGTTTAAAACACCTCAGATATGGTACAATGTCAGTGTCTACTCCTTCATTGAAATGTGTCAGTAAGGGTATCATGTCAGTTTGAACTCGGTAAAAATATGTCCTATAGGGTATCATGTCAGTTTGTATTTCTTCGATGAATATGGCAAATAGGGTATCACATAGAATATCATGTTAGTCTGTACCTCTCAAGTGATATATGTCAGGTAGGGTATCATGTCAGTTTCTACTTCGGTAAAATATGGCAGATAGGGTAATATAGGTCAGACAGGGTATCATGTCATTTTGTACTTCTTCGGTAAAATATGCCACTGCAAAAAATATAAAATAGATAGAATAAAGACATACAGGATGGTATTGTTCGATAGATGTCATCGTTAGACGACAATGCCGAAAACCCATAAATTTTGGAACAACAATTTTTCATTTTGTTCTCAGTGAAATCGTATAAAGCTGTAGTGAATAGTTCGTTTGGAAAGTTCTCCCCATGCTAGGAAATCATATTTTAACCAAAGCATTTCGAATAACTTCTGAGTTTTTTTTCGTAATGTAAAGTGAAATGGAGCACAGTTATCCATTGTATATGTGAAAGTGTGTCCATATTATTCGTGGAATATGAAATTAACATTCATTTTTATATGAGCATGATTGTATATAAATTATTGCCTTGAAAAATAGTCGTACTATTTCAATGAACATACGTTGTTTTCATCTTATTTTGTGTTATGTTCACTAAAAGGATGGTATTTTAGGATTTACCATACTACTGGGACTTTAATTCTATTGCACAGATAAGAATGATAAAGATAATGTGGACTGATAAAATTATTCAGATAATTTTAGTAAAAGAGGGAATAAAATGTTCTATTTACGTTCATAAAAATCATTTTCAATTTATAATTCTAAAATTACAACTTTAATTTATATTTTCATATGGAGCTTCCGATGTGGAAAAATGACTAATGCGGTTGGTTTTTAGAATATTTAAGGAGCAACAACTCTTCCTCTCCTTTTACTTGGCTTTTTCAATCGACAAAAAGTCTTATTATATATATATATATATAGATATATATATATATATTATATATATATATATATATATATAGATATATATATATATATATATATATATATATACATATAACATATAGTATATATATATATATATATATATATATATAGATATATATATATATATATATATATATATACATATATATATATGTATATATATATATGTATATATATATATTATAATATATATATATATATGGTGTGTGTGTGTGTGTGTGTGTGTGTATGTATGTAGAATCTCTTCATGAATAAAGCGGTATTAATTGACATGCCATTAAATTACCTGTCACGAAATTAAATTGATTGCGTCATTCTTTTATTTATGGTTAAAACGTTTGGATGATGAATGAATGTTTTTTTCCATCATCATAATGATAATTTTAACGTGAATGACAGTAACATATCCGTATGGATTCCTAATCAAAACTAGAAGGAAGACAGTATATCATGTCCTCACACGTATACGATTTACTATAGTGTCTGAAATTTATTATGATCCAACCAAAACTTTCTTTTGGAAAGCTGGACTTGGTAATAAACTCTTTCTATCGTATCGTTACATACACTGTCTCTTTCACCTCTGCTAATCTTATACATTTTAATGCAGTCTACTCTCTCTCTCTCTCTCTCTCTCTCTCTCTCTCTCTCTCTCTCTTCTCTCTCTATATAAAAGTTGTCACAAGACTCACTTGGGATTTTATATAGACATCCTTTACTATTATCGGGAAAGAATTTTGTAAGTGCCAGTTTGATTATATTATCGTTAAATTATACCATTAAACTCGGAAGTTCTCGAGCAGCGTAAGGTTGTCTTTGTAATATAGCTCTACGGAAGTAGACAAACACACACACACACACACACACACACACACACACACACATATATATATATATATATATATATATATATATATATATATATATATATATATATATATATGTATATATATATCTATGTATATATATATATATATATATGATTATATATATATATATATAATATATATATATATATATATATATATATATATATATATAGTACATACAAACAAACACCTATACATATAATGTGACCATTAATTTATTTTGAGTTCTTCCTATTTTGATAATAGGCATAAATTCGAATGCGTTTCATTCTTATAAAACAGATATCGCCGGTTACATTTCAACATTTATTTATTAAAAACCTTCTTTATCACCTTTCGTAATAAGACTAATATGACTATTAAGAGGGAAATTTATGAAAGCAGTAAGTTATTACTCTAATTATCTCAAAAAAAAAGCAAAATATGCACCGAAGTTTCTCTGGCGCACTCGAGTTTTCTGTACAGCGAATAAACAAGGCCACCGGGAATAGATGTATCTTTCCGTGGTCTCGGTATAATGTGGGTATGAGCCGCGGCGGCCCATGAAACTTTCAGCCGGCCGTGTGGCGTGTCCTATGGCGTTGCAAAAGCACGATTATGCCTAACATTTCCTTTGAAAAAACTCTCCTTGGTTGGTCGTGCCGAGTCCAGAGGTTCACACCAGGCCCTCAAATTCTCGTATCAACATTAGACTAGCGAAGGAATAAAGTAAAAGAACTGAAATGTCCCGAGAATCAGTGTTTCAGATTTTAAATGACAAATACTCCCATGATAGTTTAGGCCCACAATGTTATATATTAATCTAATAATCTATTCGATATTATACGTATATTTTTCAGAACGACGAAATAAGCGTATACGTAACACTCAGGAGAGCTTGGTATCATCCTGGCTCACACTATTGTTGCCAATTATTTTCATTAGGAAAAATATATACAGAAAAATATGTATTCTTAGAAAAGCGCTAATTATTTTTATAAACACTATATAAAAACAATACTAATTTTAGATTTACTTTAAATTTGTTATTAATATTATTATTTAATATACTACTAAGAAATATATATTATTAGCTTTTTATTAACTATGGTTAATTTTTTGGCTTATCTGCCAGTTGTTGGATAACAAATGATGTAAACACTAGCTACTTAGTATGAAATTTGAGCTGTAGAATAAAAGCACAAAAATGTTTCTAAGTTTCAAACATGGTAAGAAGCCAATATATTGGTGTAGGATTGATTATTCTGAATAATTTGTATATATATATAATTGGCATATATATTCATGTGTCATATGCAAGCTTATGTCTCAATTATATATATATATATATATATATATATATATATATATATATATATATATATATATATATATATATATATATATATATATATATATATGGTCCCCTGATTTTTCTATTCCCCGTTTGGTGAGTGACAGCATATTCTATAATCCTCATTCCATTCGTTATGTCCAGTGCCTAGTATAAAAAAAGCAAGGTTCAATTTATCGGCATGTCTTACTTAACGGGCATTTAAATACTGATCAAATGTTCCAATTGTCCTTACATAAAACATCACACAAAACAAAACTCATGAAAAGGTAGTTAGGTTTCATCGATAATTTGGTGGATTAGGAAGGTATACTGTGAAATTAATAATTGATCTAGAAGTTTATGATGCAATACTACATGGAGAGAAAAGTTTCAATATTCATGCCTGTGCAATCTCGGTCCCATGCTAACAACGACGTCTAGATTTTTTTATTTATTTTTTTTTTTTTTTGACCCACCCCACTCACCACTAATCAGTTCAGAAAGTTTTGCATCATAACTTGACAATTTATATTCAAAGAATTGAGGTACCTTAATTAATATGTATTCCCTAAAACTTACTGTCAAGAAAAATGACTCTAGGTGGTGCGAAATCATTCCTTGTAACTATCTGACAAGAGATGAAAATATTTTGTTTAAATATTTTATACAAAGACTTGCTAATTTAAGTGACAAACCTATCTTGTAAAATCATAAATCCAAAAGAAATAAATTAAGCAACCATTTTTTCAACAACTGGGGGACGATGGCTGCTCGGAGATAAAAACAAATGCATGATATGGTTTTGAAACATATATTTCTAAGACATTTAAGGAAAATAAAAGTATTACAATGTACATGCAACCATGACATTTTGTTTCTTTCACTAGGCCAATAAGATGAAAAGGAGTTTTTCTGAAAACATTTACAAGTGCTACTTACAGCCATATTTACAGAACAAATGTACAAGAATTTCTTACATGAAATAAATACTTTTATATATACATATATAAATAGCACCATTAAAAATGATACTTGATTAGTGCATGTCAACAAATTTCTCAAGTCGGGGATGTAAGATACCCTTATAAGGAATCCCATGTTCCCGAATGCAAGTGGCAGCTAAGCATTGCAGAGAGGTGTGACTCAGCACCTTTGCCTTAGAAAGAACGGGTTCCCAGGGAACAACCCCTCAGTGACCAGAACGTCTGCCTTCGGCTATTCATGGCGTCTAAGTGACCACCGGCTCGCAAAAGAAGTGACTCGACCATGCCTTGGAGCATCCTCATTTTTGGCAAAAGCGTGTGGAGGGGCGTGTTGCCCTCCTTGTCGGTGGCGCAAGGATCTGCACCGGTGTCCAGCAGGAGGTCGATGACTGTCTTTCTAGGAGTGCTAGACACCGGCACTGAAAACCCGTCCATGAGCTTAAAGCTTCTACAGCAGGCGATGTGGAGAAGGCTCCAACCCGCTGCATCCCTTGGATCCTTCTTCAGTAGTTGATACAACGCACTCCTGAAAGTGTGTATCTGAGAGGACGAGAGCTGTGGCTGTAACATTGTTAACGATACTAATAAATGCATGATGATTGCAACACACTCGTGAAGGTGATTGATTCATTTAGCTTCTTCACGGAAATGTCGCTTTGATCTAATTCGGAAACAACCAGATTCAATTCCCTCGCGCCTTTTTCAAACACACACATAATATCATCGAAAAAATCCTTAGGTTGACGATTCCAGTTACTTACATGCTCTGCGTCCGTCAGGGATGAAAACAGCCCCACGAATGACCTGAAGTGGTAGAGCCTAGCGTGGTTGAGTGGTTTTAGCCGGAATATTGCACTTCGATAGCGTGAACCCACGGTTGATGCATTGCTTGAAAGCACCGTCATTTGCGTAGTCGAGACCTGCGTCCCGGATATATAGCAGTGTGGTAAATGATCGGGTCCTAAAACCCTCGCCTTCACGAGGAGAGGACTGACGTGGACTGACTCGAAGTCAGTCTCTATGGCCTCTAGTTGCTCTAAGGTGGTGACTTCTCTGAACTCCTCGTGTGCAGGGACCTTCCAAATTCAGTTCGGATTTGGGATAAGTCAGGACACCATCTACGTACCTGGAACATATTGTTAAAAGATTGTATTCAGTGCATAAGACGCATATAACTGAAGCAGTTAAATAACACTCGCAATGTTTAAATAGTAGAATTCAAGGCATTCAATCATACTATTTCCACAAATGAAATTCTTACTTTATCTATCAGACCTTGAGAAAAGTTATGAGAATGATCACGAAAGAAACTACCTGTGGCTCATAGCTGATTTCCAGTACTTGAATAAACACTGACAATATCTTCCAAATTCGTCTAAAAAAGCGAAGCTCCAAGTAACGAATGCATCGGCTTTCTCTTTAACAGATATCAAGATGTCTGCTTACAAGATATTCTACCATTTCGAAGTGGCAAACGAAAGCTCGCCAGAATAGAGGAGTAATTCCTAATAAAAGGAGGACGAGGAATGATTCAGTTTTGATAGTTCTTAGTGTGAATAAATCTACAGTGACTTTAGTGTAAACTAAACTCAGCTTTTATGTGATTCCATTTAAAAGAAAAATTAAAATTTTCCATATCAGACACCGTTTAGAATGTACAAACAAAGCAATCTTTTCATACCAAGAAACGAAAAAATATTTCAGTCAAATCAGCACAGAACATTACAGCATTCGAAACCTCATCGTTCAGTTCTGTAAATGAATTATGCAAGATTTAAGTCGTTTAGACCAAACAGTTCTAAGTAAGATTTAGGAGATTTAAACAAAACAATTCAAAGCAAGATTTATCAGATTTAAACCAAACAATTCTAAGCAAGATTTAGATATTTAAATACCAAACAATTCTAAGCAAGATTTAGGAGATTTACACCAAACACTTCTAGGCAAGATTTAGGACATTTAAACCAAACAATGCTAAGCAAGATTTAAGACATTTAAACCAAGCAATGCTAATCAAGATTTAGGACATTTAAACCAAACAATGCTAAGCAACATTTAGGACATTTCAAACCAACAATTTTAAGCAAGGTTTAGAACATTTACACCAAACAATTCTAGCAAGATTTAGGACATTTAAACCAAGCATTGCTAAGCAAGATTTAGGATATTTAAACCAAACAATGCTAAGTAGGATTTAGGACATTTAAACCAAACCATTCTAAGCAAGATTTAGGACATTTAAAACAAATAGTTCTAAGAAAGATTTAGGATTTTATTAAACCAAAGATTTCGAAACAAGACTCACCAGAAATGTCGGCATCCATTTGACCGTTGTGATCCAGCAACACTTTCATTATTTCAATATGTCCTATTTCCGCACTCACATGCAAAGCGCTTTGCCCGTCCATACTCTTACCGTTCACGTCAACGCCAATTTCTAAAAGGTATTCACAATTTCCAGACGGCGGTTGTGAGCAGCGAGCATCAGACAAGTGAACGAGTATGGATCAGTAGTCTCGGTGGCTGAGGACACAAATGAATAATTAAACAAATGGTCAAATAATTCAACAATCAAATAAATATATAAAAAACATATGTAAATAAAAAAATTATATTAGTTGAATAATAAATAAGTAAATTCTTAAGTAGATATATAAACAAATAAATGAATAAATAAAAAAAAATAAACAATTACTAAATACATAAATACAAAAGTAAATGAATAACTACATTAGTAAATAAATAATTACAAAAGTAAATAAATAACTATAAAAAGTAACTAAATAAATAAATAAATAGATATGTAAATAAATAGGCTAAACACGTAAAATAAATAAGTAATCAATAAGCAAACCGATAAATAAGTATATATCTTATGTCTTATCGCTTGGCGATAGACTTTTTGTTCTTTCCTTACGGCTGTTATCCGTAAGTAATGTTTGGTTCCTCTCATCTCCCTTGGATATCTTAGTAGAGAGGTTCTTTCTTGTCTAGAGGAGATTGATTCAAACAGGCTAGTTGAACAAGTTAACAACTTTATTCTGTAACTCCATACTAGAGATGCAGCTCGGTCGGACGACCGATATGTTTGATAGTTGGCGTGGAACTGCCATTCTAAAGCATCGCGTCGATAGCGGAACATTAGCTATCTCAGCAATTCATATAAAAACACATACGTAGTTCGCCGGCTCGGAAGTTACAAGTTTCCGGCGTAGGTTAACAGGTCAACCGCTTCCCATGGAAGTTGTTGTGCAAAGTTATCATAACATAAAAATGTTGACAAAGCTGTGAGCTAGATCAGGCTACTGCAGACAGCGCATAGCGTAATCTAGGTCTGCTTTGGTCACGTAGAAACCCTCCTAATGCCATGACCCCAGGTCACTGGTTATATATATAATGTAATTCTTACATTAGGCTCGGTCTGCTACCTATTCAAGCCTTGAATAACAAAAAAAAATTACTTAAAACATTGTCCATAGGAGCGTGCTCGTAACATACTAAGTGATTAAATGCATAAAAAGGTTCTGTTACATACCCTTGTTGACATATTCATAAACAAAGATAAATGCATGGAAAATATAGATCCATGTTTGGTAATAATAAGGATTATGTACCCAAAAATAATAAAATGGTAAAAATCAAAACATGTATACATGATTAATATGATAACATGTAACCTGATTAAGAATAATGGTTACTAAATAATGATTATAGCATGATCATGGATAATTGTTAAAGAGTACTTGTCACTCTTTATAACCAGATAAATATAATTGTATAATAGTATTAACAATGTAATTCTGCAGAAATTCAATATATAGGGCTGATATTTGTTTTATTAGGTGCCCGAAAAATACCTTTAGGAATATATTAATGTATAATATGGGCTATAATGATTTATTAGGCGCCCTGGAGATACTTTAACTGTTCAAATGCAAAGGCGTGAGTCTTTCTTGTCCTACATTTTTGCAGCATACGGACCGCTTTTCACACACAACACAATTCCAGACAATTCCCTAGGCACGAACTGAAGTGGCCAGGTTCAGGCGGCCCTAAACGCAAACGACTTGAGTTTAACGGGTACGTCATCCAGACGGGCCAGTACGTTCCCTTGGAGATCCTTCTGTTTACGCCTCAGCCTACGCCAAGCAAAGATGTTGACGGCGATAACCAATATGGCCGTCACGCTGAACACGGCTAGCGGAATGTAGTAGCGAAGATGTTCTCCACCTGCATAAGTCGATGACGCGTGGGTCATCTCAGCCAGTTGCGTCAAACGATGAGCTACTCGCGCGTTGTATGGGAGAGGTAGTGATGGGATGATTGTAGATGCCCAAGTGTAGTTCGCGAAATACGCCTTCTCACGTATTATCGTGTGACCCCTCTGACGGTATAAATTTGTAGATGTCCCCGTACAACCATCGGCTGCTACGAAGATAGGGGCATGGGCGGTGGATGTGTCCGGACACACGACGTCGAATCCGGCCTTATCATAACGGATCCAGGAACCATTATTCATCCTGTAATGAATTTATTACCGTAAAAGGGATAAAGTTTCCCCAGACAACCTTCGCTTGTATGAGAGAGAGGGCCGTTTAGCACTATGTCTAACTCACATGAATCCGTTGATATAGGATAGAATTCAAAAGAGTCAGCTGTACAAATTTTATTATTCATGGCTTCTGAACAGTGAGTGGAGTTTATCTAAGTCGTTTAATGACTGTAAATGATTTCTTATCAGAAGAAATCAGTACATGCCCCGTTAAATTGGATATTACTGGATTTGAGTTATTCGTCATAAGGAGATAACACACCCTTTGTTGCTAACGTAATTGCTTCTACGTAATCTTTTGACTTTTCAATAAAATGTGATATTTTCACACGGATATGATCTATTTTCGAACTATAGTAAGCTAAAGTAGCCAGCAAATGTTGAACTTCCATGACCTGATCGATATTATTTGAATGTTTCATTAACGATATTCATTATTTGATTGATCGAAGATAAACTGGCTGCGAAGTTCTGATAAGGCCAGTCCGTTTTGTGTTGCAAAAACTCAATTCTTTTATTTTGATTATTTATCTTGAGGCGATTGAGATTCCTAAGCCTAGATTCGCAACTGATCCTAAGATGTTTAGTCCAGCTAGAATAAGCGGGTTGCGGCGTTCAAGAGTATTGTGCCGCACAGACCACATCAGCAGGTCACGAGCGAGTTCTTCTGCCTCGGCGGCGGGTTTTTATTTTGTATGTCATAAGACAACATTCCGCGACGCTTAGTGGTTTGAGCTAGTGAAATCTCTGAGTTAGCATGAAAATTACGTTCATGCATTTCCTTAAGGGAAATACCAAACCTCATCAGTCATTCTTTAAGTTAAGGACGTCATCTTCAGGTAAGAAAATAGCATGCATATCTACCTCGATAACAATATTACTTGACACGATGAATACATCATCGATTCTCTCGATAATCGAGCCTAGATTAAATTCTATGTCTTTAGTCCTAGCGCTCTTTCCATACAACAAAGATGCTGAATACACAATATCATCCTAACAATAACAGATTCATTTTTGAAAACCTGCAATGAGTAAAACAGATGTAATAACTCGCGTAAAAAGAATAGGTATTACATACAATATGATTAATAGATATATATATATATAAATTATATACAAGTTTCATAAATACAAACATTTTTCCCTCACTCCATCTACCTTCTTAGATTCTGATATGTGCCAATGGGACTATTCTCACATCAGTGGGTTTGGATGGGAACAATTTTGAACCCTAACTCTATGGCCGTTAAATTTTCTAAAATGTTAAAGGGCCGGGCCTTCAAACTTAGGTGTCAGTTTATAGTTTAAACCTTTTACGTACGTATACTTGTATGTATACCTGATCGCCCACGGCATATGTTACTAGTTGGCTTAGCTAGTTTATCATGATTTTTTTTCATTAGGATCTGTGCTTCTTCTAAATTCTTACGAATTATATTATATCGACTTATGCTTGCATCCATAACATCCTTTAGAGGATTTGATAAATTAGTTGTAGGCTTTAAGATGTGGAAAGGCGTTCGGGCCGGGATACCGTACAGTGCCTCGTGCGGTGTCATTTTAATAGACACGTGATACGTGATTAAGTGTGCTTAGTACCGCAGGTATGGCAATGTCCCCAGTTGGGATCTGCCCCCCCCCATATGCCCCCCCCCTAAGGTGACCCTTAAAAAATGTTTAAAACCTTACGATTGCCCCTTTCCACTAGCCCATTAGACTCGGGTGATAGATCATGGTATTGATTTTCTTTATACTAAGGAATTCGCACAAGGAGTTAAGGAAATGATTATTGAACTCCCGCCAGAGTCTGAGATAATGATGTGTGGAATTCCATGTTACAAATGTAGCACTCGTAAAACTTCCTAGCGCACTCGACCGCGGGTTTTTGTTTTAAGCGCTATAAGTTCTGTATATCGAGTCAAAGCGTCTATAATTCTAGGAGGTGCTTATTTCCTCTGTCTGACTCGTAAAAATCCTGTTAATAAATCTAAATGTACTCTTTCAAAGGGTTGATTTGGCACGGGGTAAGCCCTAGGCTGACAGGTGTCTTCGTGTGCCCTTTGTATTCTTGACAAGTGCGACAATTTGCTATGTTGTTTTTTATATCTCTAAGCATCGTATGCCATAAAATAAGGATTTGGCTTTCTGTGACATCAAGGTATAACCCGGGTGTCCGTGCAGTGGATTTTCATGCAACCACTTTAAGACAGTGGGGTATGAGTGAGATAGGCAGGCCACCACCTGGTTGTTATTCAACTGCGGTGTGTTGCGGGTTTTCCTCGTCACGGATCTCACAGGATATTTTCCTGTAGGATATAATTCTGCTGCTTATACTAGGTATTCTTTTTCCTTCGGATTTCCGTTTAACGCAATGATGATTTTTTCTATTTGCGGATCTTTTCTTTGTTCCGTCTGTAATAGTTCAGCACTCCAGCCCAGATCTTCCTGTTCGGATATAGTTTTAACAACGGCAGGAGGTTGAGATATCTATTAATTCAGCTAATGGCTCGGTACAAGATGAAGAGGGGTTGCGTGATAATGCGTCAGCAATGATATTTTGCTTTCCCATGGTAAATACCCGATCCTCGCGCCAAAGTCCTGAATGATCATGTGCCACCGAGTTCGCTTGGGGCTGTGACTAAAGCCTTTAAAGAAGTCGGTTAGGGGCTTTATGATCAGTGAGAACCTTGACGGGATAACCGTAGATTATGAATTTAAAGTGCACGAGTGAATTAACAATAGCGAGCCCTTCCTTGTCTATTACTGCATATTTACTTTCGGAGGTCTCAGTTTACGTGAATAAAAAGCTATAGGGAAAAAACTGTCTATCATATTGTTGAAGCAATACCCACCTACTCCTAGGTCTGAGGCGTCTGTTTGCTATGAAAAATTCCTTATTGAAGTCAGGAAATTTCAAGATAGGAGAACTACACAGTTCATCTTTCAATTTATCGAACGCCTGTTGATGATTTCAGACCATACGAAATCTACGCCCTTTTTTTATAAGATCTGTTAGGGGAGCGGCTATGATTGAGTAATTGCGGATGAAGCGGGCGATAGTATCCGCTGCACCCCACAAAAATGCTGTATTCCCTTGACGTTAATAGGTATCGGAAAGTTACGGATAGCCGACACCTTATCGTGGACGACTTTAAGACCTTCACTAGAAACCGTGAAACCTAGATAGACTAGTTCTGTTTTAAAAATTCACACTTACTTATCTTTACCCTTAAATGATGCTGCCTTAACCTTTGTAACACTAGCTCCAATTTACGTAAATGTTCTTCTAATGTGTTGGAAAAGATTACTAAGTCATCCATGTAGGCATGTAGGATATCTCCCAACAAGTCTCCAAACACGACGTTTATCATACGAGTAAAAGTTATAGGAGCACAACGTAAACCAAAAGGCATACGCAAAAATTCATAATGTCCCCTGGCTGTGCTGAAGGCAGTGTATGGGATACTTTCTTGTTCCATCGGAATCTGATGAAATCCTTTTAGTAAGTCTAGGCTTGTGAAATATTTATTCTGGCCTAGTAAAGATAGGATATCATCGGTACATGGTACTGGGAATCTGTCAGGGATTGTTTCTTCATTTAAACGACGAAAATCTACGCATATCCGCCAAGTTCGATCTTTTTTCGGTACTACTATTAACGGAAAATTATAAGGGCTGTTTGATTTCCTAATGACTCCATTCCTTTAACATTTACCTACTTCCTCTGTTATCTCATTCTGAAATTTCATAGGAAGTCGGTACGAAGGTACATAGAATTACTTTCTGTTTGTCCTTGAGCCTGATTTGATGCTCGATGACATCCGTTTTTTCTAAGGTTCCATCCGTAGTGGAAAAAACATCATGATATTTAGTTAACAGATTCAAAATTTCTGCTGAATTTCTTCTTCTTGAAATATCTTTATTGATTTTGTTCTTTAATAGATTGCAAAAGGGTTTCATCCGCGACTGATTGAGCGTGATTTATCTCAGCTACGGTAAGAATGCGATGTTTATAAACTTCGGCATCCAAGATATGTTGATTTTTGTGGATTACTAAAGTGGTATTCAAATGATTACAGACTTCGATATTACATTGTTGTTGTGAGCCGACTGTATAAACGGCTTGTGTGACGGATAATCCGTGTGTTTTCAGAGTTTCGGAAAGGATTAAGGTTTCAGATCCGTGGCAAGGTTCTTTTTACACGCACTAATATATTTGAAGTTACGTTTAGGCTCGAGAGTTTGCGTGCAAGCTGATATTACGGTGAGCGAGAGTTCTGTTGGGTTGCCTGTATTATTTCTTGGTTTCATGAGACAGGTGATTGGTTCCGTAATGTAAGTGACAACTCTGTCTGTCTCTTTATTATCTAAACAGATTTTAGGGTATTAGAAGACCTATAGAATTTCCCTTTGATATACACGCCGTGTTTTACAGGTGCTAAGATAATATTTTGAGTGCCCATAGACGGGTATCCGATAATTACTGCGGGATACATATTAATGTTTTGTACAACGACAAAGGTATCAGCAAACGTGCGCTTACCGACCTTGTACTGTACATGAGTTACGCCCACAACATTTAATTCATTATTCCCAATGCCGGAGAGCCTTATCCGGACTTTTCTATAGGGAAATTTGAAAAGAGTAAATGATGAGTCCTTAAATCCATTATATTACGTGGACTACCAGAATCAAAGAACAAAGTGAATGACTTATGGTCCAAATTTACTGCATGTAAGGTTGGTCGCAAACTCGTTTTGACTAATAATTGCATGAATTTGTTGCAAATCTACGGGAATCTGCACAGATTTTTTTGATTCGGCCGTGTGTTTCATAGGAAAATCAATTGTCTCACAATGATCTCGATAAATGATATTAAACTGATTATTTGATACAAAAGATGTTGATATTGATGACCCAACATCGCCCTCCCTCTCCCCCCTTGGAGTGAACTACGCGGTATTTGTTTGTTTATCACACCCAGAAAATTCGCTTGCCCTTGCGAGTTCTGGCTAGACGGCCCAGGAACAGAGGTACTGAAGCACGATTTGTTTGTTTCTGCTGTTGTGCAGAATTTCCATTTGGTTGTTTCTTCTTATAGTACTGAGGACCCTTCTTTTTATTTGCACTAGCAACTGGTTGCGCGTTTGTAGCGTTTTGCTGTTGATTCCTCGAGTAGCAACGGTTATATGAATGAGTTGAACTATTGTGTATTGAACAAAAACGCGTCCGACAGTCTGAAATCATGTGACCTGGTCGTTTACAGTTATAACAAACCATCCCTGCAACTTGATTATTATTATGTACCACATTTACTTGTTGTGGCTTGTTCTCATTTTTTTGCAAAAACTTGAATGAGCGAAGGATCTAGGTCGGTACATTTAGACATGTGTTTTTTTTATTTGTTTATACACATCTAATTCCGTACTGTCGGGCTGCAATTTTTTATCAAAACACCGTACTAACGCTTCAGGCAACATTACGGTGATAGACGTAAGGTAGATCAAACGGATAAAATCTTTCACTTTGATTTTAGCACCCGCAACCCACCCGGAGTTACTTAAACTATCCTGATATTCATTTAGCCGGTCGGCAATTAGCGCCGCCCGCTCGACAACATTGAGCTGAGTCATGGAGGCTTGGTTAGGATATTTCTCAATGCCAATACTACATCTAAAGCCTCTTCACCCCCATACACGGCACGTAATCTAATTTTGAACTCGTCCCATGTAAGCGCTTCTTGGAAAGAAACCCCCCTTAGATACGCGCTTGCGTCGCCTTTCGCAAAGTCAACGAAGCTCTTGGCTCCTGTAATTGCACTGCTGGGTCTGTGATGCTTTTTGCATTTAAATGAGCGTCTTACAGATGAGATCCATGCCTCAAACATTTTGAGGCAGGAACCCATTGACCCGACCTTGAAAGGGGACGATCGCTGACCTCGCGCTAACGAGAGTCACCACGTTGGGGTTGCCAGCCGGAGTGGTGCCATTCGGCTTTTTCATTTCACTTTTTTTCTTATCACTTCTATTCCTTGCAATCCTATCAAATATCTATAAGAGTACACTCGAACCACTACGTAAACGCATAAGCAATGTACTGTATAAGTGTGTTATAATATAGGATGAAAATCCCCCAAAAGATACAAAAATACAGATAATATGATAAAATATTATACGGAGAATTCCTGCAAGAAATGGTTAATGACAACTGGAAAAGAAAAAAAATTAATCTGCGGGCGAGAACCTCGTAGTTGAAGATTGGTTCTGTAATGAAGGAAGATTAATATGGCGAACAACTCACCCCAGAATACTGGACGATCGACTCTTGATAACAACACTTCACTGAGGAAAGACCTGAATAGATAAAAATGGTACTTAGCTCCAGATTATATTGCGAAGGATTGTTGACATGGGATGACGTCTCGCGTCGGAAGTCGTGATGACGTCACGGTCTCTCTCGGTGCACGATGCTCTGGGAAGTCCAAGATTGATGACGTCACAGCCTCCGTCCTTGCACTACTGCGTATAGCTGTCCACTCTGCGTCCTTGCTCGTGAACGGGTGATGTGCCCTGTGTTTTGTTTTCTTCTTTCCGTTGATGTTCAATGCTGCTCTCGTCCGGTGTAGATTCTCGAAGATAAGTGACAACAGTTGCTCAAACGTCAGTGTTAAATGCTTGTATTCCTCTCGATGAAGGACATAGTTGCGGCTTCATAAACTGTTGCGTTGATTGAAGATCCCGTTTCCTCTGTTTCGTTTGATGTTTGAAGGTGGAAGTTAGTTCATGTAGACCTTCGGTCGGCTGATATGGGTCTTGTTAATTATGTTCTTCGTTTATTAGCTGCCACCACTTCTTATGTCTACGCTTGGCGATAGACTTTTTGTTCTTTCCTTACGGCTGTTTATCCGTAAGGTAATGTTTGGTTCCTCTCATCTCCCTTGGATATCTTAGTAGAGAGGTTCTTTCTTGTCTAGAGGAGATGATTCAACAGGCTAGTTGAACAAGTTACAACTTTATTCTGTAACTCCATACTAGGAGATGCAGCTCGGTCGGACGACCGATATGTTTGATAGTTGGCGTGGAACTGCCATTCTAAAGCATCGCGTCGATAGCGGAACATTAGCTATCTCAGCAATTTCATACCCAAAAACACATACGTAGTTCGCCGGCTCGGAAGTTACAAGTTCCGGCGTAGGTTAACAGGTCAACGCTTCCATGGAAGTTGTTGTGCAAAGTTATCATAACATAAAAATGTTGACAAAGCTGTGAGCTAGATCAGGCTACTGCAGACAACGCATAGCGTAATCTAGGTCTGCTTTGGTCACGTAGAACCCTCCTAATGCCATGACCCCAGGTCACTGGTTTTATATATATAATGTAATTCTTACATATAAAGAAGTAAGCTAATAAATAAATAAAAGAGTTTCTTCAGCTTCAGCAAGATTTGCGAACTCCGGCTAAGTGGGAGAAAACATAAATGCTGCACTTGAAAACTCACAGGCTCCGTGTGCCACAAGAAGTTTGGCAATATCGAGGTGGCCATGGATACACGCTGCTCGCAGAGGAGTGCTTTTGAATCTGGTAATGCCATTCACATTGGCTCCTTTGGAAAGGAGGTAGGTGTCAATAACCAGCGTACTGGTCCCCGACGGTAGCGCACCACAGAGGCCGAGCTCCGTGCAAGAATCTCCCGTGAATCGTACTGCAAAGCAAAGCAATTTTAGGAATATATATACATATACATATATATATATATACGCATCAAGTAAAGATAAGCACTCCCCTAAGTGGCTAGTACAGAAGAGCACACCATACTTTTGTAAACATGAGCACTCCTTTATGGGAACAAGAATAATGAAGCACTCCCAACACTGCTGAAATATTATGTTTTCAATAAACGCATCATGTTGTTTTCAAATTTTACTACTGATTCAAACAAATATACAGTCATAATTCTGACATAATCGTCTATACAGTGAATACTTGAGTAACAAATTATGTTTGAAATTCATAGTTAAACATATCTGACATGCATATTTATTGAATACATAAACAGATACAGAATTTAATCAAAACAATATTGACTTACATTCGTTCTACAGAATCGATGAAACCTGTCGTTATGGTTTCTTTCTTTCTTTACTCGTAATTTGTGTTTTTTCCAGTAACTCTCAGCTGTTTGTGAAGGAAAACCAGTAGTTCTGTTAACAAATTTAAGGAGTGGTTAACTAACAGTATGGTGAGCAAATCCTAGGTGCCTTTGAATGTTGCACTATGCGTTCCACTGATCACTGAATAGTTGTTCCTGGCAGCATAACTTTTGTCAAAATAGGTAATAGTGTTTCAGCATTAAGCGAGTCGACTCTCTCCATGTAACCACAAGCAGGTGACGAAGATGGATCAACAATCCAAAAAAACCACAAAAGATTCTGTGGATCCCGTCCACTATGGAGCTTTGGTTTATGGCTAAAGCAAGATTCATCGATTTGCCCTGCTATCCCTGGTCGACCATGCTTTATAGGTTTTTTTTTTTCTTTAAACATTTCTCACAAATTTCACGAAAGAAACTGAACGCATCAATAACTGTCACTTTTGAAACAATCGGCAACTATGTGGTCTGCAATTCAATTCCTGACAGCTCGTAGAAAATACCTCCTATCCATTTTTGCAAGGAAAGTTTTAAACGACAAAAAAAAAAAAATGATTCCTTGTGAATTGATTTGTAGTTTCTATGTTTTACTATATTCTTTAACTTGTCACTTGCAGACGTATATTTATCTTGAACGGAAGAGCGTTAAGTCCAGTTCATAAAACCTTACACTATAGGATCACTTTAGTTTTCTTCTCAGACGATTCTGCTGCTTCGTCCAGTTAAATTATTTTGGGAAGCGAGGTCTTCAACCAAGAAAACTTTGATAATTCGTTCATATAGATGACGGTCCATGTTTGGAGGCTTAACGTCAGTAAATAAAATACATTTCTATGAAGAATAAAATGCTGACTCCCATGACTTGCACTTTTTCCCTAAATAAGCACTTGTTTAACAATCCAAAACACAATAAGAAACTGTTTAACGATCAAAAGAGAAAACCAGACAATGGTTTTAACGAAGAAATATTGAAATTACCAAGAGTAGTTTACCAAATAAACACTCCTCATCGAGCAAGTCAAGTAATGATAAGTACTACTTGATTTGATGGAATGCTTATTTTCACTAGATCCTAACATACCAAATATATATACCACACACACACACACACACACACACACACACACACACACACATATATATATATGTATATATATATATATATACTATATATATATATATATATATATATATATATGTGTGTGTGTGTGTGTGTATGTGTGTGTGTGTGTGTGTGTGTGTGTGTGTGTATAGGAAAGTTAAACACTGTATCCGTGTTCTAGTATGTTGCAGGAAGCCCACTAAAACTTGGAAAAAAAATTGAAAGTCCCTTTTCACCAAAGTACCTGTAGATGAATGCATGCGGTTTTTAGAACGCAAAATTGATAGTCTTAATATTGATCTACCTGTACCAAAAAGTGTATTTATTGACCTGATAAATATTTGTATTGAACAGTGTCACTTTGGATGTTATAGAAAATTTTATTCACGTATTTTCGGCTTGCTCATGGGTTCGCCGTTAACACCCGTTTTAGCAATTTCGTTATGGAATGTTTTGAAACGAACTGAACTTTTACCTACCATTTTAACTTTCCAATTATTTGGTTTCGCTATGTTGACGATATTTTTGCTTTGATTATTGATTTTATTAATGTTGAAGATTTACTAACTCAACTGAATAATTTACACCCTTGTATCAAATTTAAAGTAGAAAGTGAGAATAATAACACATTACCTTTCTTAGACAGTTTATGTCGTTCCGAAGATAATAGAATTAAATATTCAGTATACAGAAAACCCACCCATGCAGAGTCTATATATCCATGCTTTTTCCTTCCATTCACGATGTCAAAATAGGTGTATTTCTAATATATTCTTGAGAGCGTACAAACTTTGTGATGTTGAATTTTTAAATACTGAAATAAATCATATCAAAAAAATTTTCACTACATTTGGTTACAATACAAATTTTTTTCAAAGGGCGCATTTTAAGGCACGTAGGATATATTATGTGACAAGGGAGAAAAGGAGCTTCCTAGGTAATAATAATAGTGTTCTAGTCTTACCACAAACCAAAGCAAACCCTGGACTTTTAAACGAATATTTGAAATTTTCCCAGTATATGAGAATAGAAACAGTGTTCAAAAGTACCTAACAAATAATGTGAAAATCTAGACAAGACACAAGGATGCATTTACGAAACACCCTGCCAAGAGTGGTAATAAAACATATATAGGTGAAACGATTGATTTTGATAGAAGAAAAAAGAACAATATCGTGACTCATTAAGGAAAGGTGATGAAAACAACGCCCTCTTTCAACATAAACAAAATAAAAATCATATGGTTAACCTGGACAAAATGAAAAACATATAGGTTGTTAATAACACTGACAGAAGAACACTGTTAGAATCTATTTTAATCCAAAATGTTGACGATATGAATATATATAGAGGCAATTTTAAACTGGACCTTTTCTGCAATGCAATTTATGGGACAAAGCATGTAGTTAGTGTAGCTAAGTTGTTAAACAAGATTGGCAACCACCGTAGGGCTGTTATTCTGATACAACTATATGCTTGTATTTTATTTCTTTTACCTTGACCGTTGTTTTCAGTTTTTGTAACTTTTATTTCTCTTTCTGAAAGAGGGAGAGAATGTACTCTCCGAAAGCTTAAATAAAGACTTGCAATTTTTTTTTTCAAAGTTTTAGTGGGCTTCCTACAATATATATGTATATATAACGTGTGTGTGCGCGCGTACGCTCGTGCGTGTGGGAACTCGTGTTTACAGTAAATCTAGAACACAAGGCTACTAAGACTACAAAATAACTTCTATATTTACAAATATCCAATCGAATCTACATCAATTATTCAAGTATTTTAAAGCTGGACATAAACATGCGAAAGCTCAAAGAATATGAACTTTTAGAATTTTAGATACTTAAAAAAAAAAATCAAACTTACTGCCTGTGCTGAGTTCTTCCACATTCGCATTTCTTGTTCAACGAGAACTCTGGCACAGTCTAGATGTCCAAGGAAAACGCTGCCGCCCGACAGTAATGAATCTTCGATCCAGTCCTTGACCATCTTGCAGCAGCTTTCAGTGGCCGACGAAAGCGACTGGAAATAGAAGTACATGAATGAACTGATCAACGATGGGTAATAATAGCATATATATAAATAGATATAAATATGAACACACACACACACACACACACACATATATATATATATATATATATATATATATATATATATATATATATATATATATGAATAACTTGATCACGAAGTATATAAAACGTGATGCTATGTATAAAGGGTTTTTTGCCACGAAGGAAAAATTAAAAGCGATAGCCAAGTACTTTCGGTCCTGTTCGGACCCTTTACTGAGTTTGCTTTCATTTCTTCCTTCGTGGCAAAAAACCTTTATATATATATATATATATATATAGTAATATATATATATATATATATATAAATAGAGAGAGAGAGAGAGAGAGAGAGAGAGAGAGAGAGAGAGAGAGAGAGAGAATATATACAGATATAGATATATATATATATATATATATATATATATATATATATATATATATATATATATATATATATATATATGTATAATAGGTGTGTGTGTGCATTATAAGTTTACATAAAGCACTACAGATAAACCAAAGCTAAAGATTCTTCATTTGAAAAGTTAAAATACTATATTTAATGTTGCAAAAATAGGATTATGACTCAAAATATTTTATCATTAAAAAAATATTTGATTACAGATAAACTAAGTGTCTTTACATAACTATGTAATCATAAAACTAAAAAAACTATAAGTTCTAAGGTAGCGGCCACTCAATTTATTTGCGCAGATATTGCAGACTTGAATTGAAAAGGCAGCCCAACGGAAAAAATAATGTTTCCTTAGGATAGTCAGGGCATGACTTAATTGGGCATGTTTAATGTGGGTAGGGAACCTATACCAACGAAAATATATCATATGCAATGTGCATAAAATATCACAGATTAACAGGTCCTAGATTGAACGTGTTTTGAAAAAGAAACTGAAGTTGCCGCAAGAATTCAAAGGATGCAATGAAAATTTCAATAGGAAACTAAAAGCGCCTCAGTGGCGGGGTCGGTATGGTTTTGACCTGCCACCTCGGTGTCCGCGAGTTCGATTCTTGGGCATTCCATTGAGGAGAGAGAGATATGTATTTCTGGTGATAGAAGTTCACTCTCGACGTGGTTCAGAAGCCACTTAAAGGTCCCGTTGCTGAATAACCACTGGTTCCATGTAACGTAAAAGTTACCATACAAACAAACAAACAAACAAATAAGAAACTAAACGGAGATATACAAAATTCAGTAGCAACTCTGGAAAATTAGACGCTGGAGCTGACAAAATTGGCGCTTCGTTAAATGAAAATTTCAATTCATTTGGACATAAAGGCAGGTTCATCCCGATTACCTATTAAACAAAAAGAGTAAAAAACATTTTGAAATTAAGCATACCTACAACAGTACATTCATTAGCGTTAGAAAACACAAGACCAAATTACAAAGCAAAAAAAAAACAAAAAAAAAAAAAATTAAAATCGGGCATAGTTGAAAATAAGTCCAGAAAAGGTACGATAGACGAATCATTGGATAGTATCATGATTGCAATCGAGATGTGAAAACATTTCTACCGTGAGTTAGTGCTAACATTCATGTTCATGGAAAAAAAAAAAAAAACACAAAGCTACTGAGTATAACTTGTTTACTTGTAAGTACTGACATAGTATAAGGGAGAAGATTCTCTGTCAATACTAGAAATAAACAAGTTTATACTCAGTAACCTTGTGGATTTCTTTTTCCATCTTCAGAAGGAAAACTGTTCATCATCTGGAGGTTCTTGAATAAATAAGCATCATATAGTCAATACTTTACAAACAGAATCATAGAAATATTATCACTTTGTCATGAAGGAAAACCAAGAAACGTTTATATCGAATCTATAGCACAATACACAGAAATGCCAGCCTCCCTTCTTGAATACTGACAGAGAGAGAGAGAGAGAGAGAGAGAGAGAGAGAGAGAGAGAGAGAGAGAGAGAGAGAATAATTTGTCTGTGCAATCAACATAACGGTATGATATAACAGTTTAAAGCACATTACCGATTCAGTTCGCAGGCCCGTACCTAGATTTTTTTATGGGAGGAAGGGTCGTTTTTCCCAAAACTGGACCTTTTCTTCTATAAATGTCATTGCATATATAGGTATATAAAGGATGAAATACTTGAAAATTTTATTTTAGTTGTATTATTAAAAAGAAAAATTGGGTATGCTTCTTCCAACTTAGATGTTTTTTGCAAAGTACTGACTTTGGTTAACAATTTTTCTTAAAGTTTTGAAAGTTTGCACTGAAATTCAAGAATATTTCCTCAGTGTTATTGATTGATTCATTTCATTAAGTTATCGAAAACATGCCATATTACTTAATTTGCTGTTATTTTACATACTTTGACTTCACACAGAAAATATGGACTTCCGACCACCCCGGACACCAACCCCCTCCCTCGGAACGGGCCTGGTTGGATGCCATGTGTTTGCTGGTCATCTACAAGCTACGCAAGCAGGTATTAAACTCCACTCGCAATTTCTTACTTTGCTCTATATTTTCATGAAATAGTAACTTTGGCAAAACACGAATAGAAGAAATATGAACGTTATAATTTACTTACGTTTGCGACGCACTCGAAAGAACCCATTTTCCCGTCCATTTCGGCCTATTTTATCACTGATGGAGGTTCAAGTAAAGTACTTCCCGTATGTGTGTCCTCTTTACCAGTGGTGGAAAGGTAAGACACTAAGATCTCCTGATTCTCGAACGAAGAAAAAGCCACGAGCCACAATCCTTAGCGTAAACACGAAACTGATATTTCATAACCGATTTTGGCCAATTTATAAATGGCAGGGCTGGAGGGGTTGAGAGGCGGGGTTAAGATAGCCTTAATCCTGTCCTACCAAAACTATAACGCCACAGGGGTCATTTCAACCGTTTTCCCGCCCATCTCATCCGTTTCTATAGCCATGTTTAACCTGCATGGAAAGTCAATTCCTTCTCGACAAGATATCTGTTTAAGAGTTGTTAGAATTAGAAAAATTGCTAAATGTTGTACAGAAATGATTCGTTCCTCCATGCATTTCTAAGGGGAAGGATTCGTGTAATGGAAGACGATTGGAGGACATGACGGAGTGCCCTGATTGGCTGAGCCATTATTCCTCCCTGAGACAATTGGACACACCACATGAATCCGTTTCAGCTACACCTCTTTCCAACCAATATATAAAAAAAATACTGGCCGCTCCATGAGCAATAGATCTTGCTGGTATACCGTTAGCTGAAATACCAACAAGGGAAAAAAAGTATTTGCACTGTATGCATTCATTATGTTATGTGTGTAATCAAAAATATCAGCTCATATATTCTGTTAGAGCATGAGACGATACGTCAATTCTGGTTGCTTGATAAAAAAGACAGCAGCAAATCACACTTTGTGAATTCTTCATTTTGTACTGGATATTAAATGAAGAATTTTATGTCAGTAACAACAGGACTCATTTAACGACTGGAAGCGTAAATTTTCATTTAGTGATATTTTCACGCAGACATTATTGTTTAAACAGCAACGTCACTTCGTATGATCCTTCATCCATGCTGTGCACTTAACGAAAAAACGATAACGTTCCCTTTGCATCAGCTGATTCAATATAGCATTCTACATATTTCTGCAAGTCTTAATTTCTGCACACACACACACACACACACACACACACACACACACACCCACAGTAAAAAAGGTGTGTGATGGCAGGTGGTGTTTCATTGAAATACTATGAATATATGCTCAGAATATACTTCTTCTTCTTCTTCTTCTTCTTCTTCTTCCAAGCTTTAACCCATTTTTATATGGGGTCGCCGTTGTGAATGAGTCGTCTCCATCGATTTCTGTCCTGTGCATCGTTCTCGTTAATACCTTTCCATAACATATCTTCCCCTACACAATCACTCCATCTCTTTCTTGGTCTTCCCTTCTTCCTTCTACCCCGCACTTCCATTTCCATCGTATCTCTTCCAACATGATGTTCCTCTCTACGTAACAGGTGTCCATACCAGAATATATAGTAGATAATATTATAAGTCAGACTGTATTTGACAGAACATATCTTGTTCACTTTGAGCATTGTGTAAATGGAATCATATGTTTACGAATAAAATACGAGCTACTCCATAAATCAGGCAAAGGAAAGTTAAAAGCCATGAGAATTTATTCTTTCATTTGTTGGTAACATATAAGCTATAAGATAGCAACCACTAACCAGATGGCACTGCATATGCTCTTAAAAAGTTACATTTAATTAAAGCTTTATATTTAATGAGGCAACAATATTGGGAATGCATGAGAAATAATTTTTCATTAAATAATTGTGTTACAGTGCAAACCAAAAAGAAATTACAGGGACTTACCATTCCACGTAGTACATTTTTATAGTATTAGCTGTTTTCTCTTTAGTTTTGTGTCATAATCTATTC
Organism: Macrobrachium nipponense; assembly: GCF_015104395.2. Taxonomy (NCBI): domain Eukaryota; kingdom Metazoa; phylum Arthropoda; class Malacostraca; order Decapoda; family Palaemonidae; genus Macrobrachium; species Macrobrachium nipponense. Next base: position 107,044,919 of record NC_061110.1, read on the forward strand.
GTAACTTCAATTGCATTTGTATAAGAAGTTGTATTTTTTTCGATGTCTATCACAGCATGTTTAGTCAATTACTTTAAAGCATGCAATGCTAATAATATAAACTTGTATTTATTTCTATATGAATCCTTTCTTTAAAAAAATGTGTTGTATTTTAGGAAAACGAGTACAAATTTGATGTTCCTATAGAGAAATAGTAATTAAAATGTGCATGACAATTTCTTTGACAGTTTATGAACCAAGAACGGAAACATGCTGATATTTGGAGCACCAGAAAAATATATAAACGGAGATGAGAGACCTCGTCTCCAATGGTACTGAAAAATACAAAGTATAAAAAATCTGAGAAAAAAAAAATACAGAAAAAACGAAGACTGTTAAGATGGCAACTGGGGTAAACCAGTTAAGGAAACCAATTTTAAAAGGGCAAGCCAGTACATTTCTCAAAATAAGGAAAGGATAAACAGAGCCTACTTTTATGACTTGTCAATCCTTTTAATCCAGCATTTTCCAAAACAATATGCAGATGTGGAACAACGACTTTGGCAGGATTAAACATATCCTTCGATGGGACCTACCTGGTAGACATTCTGTTTTTACATTTACGTGTATCTTTAAGCCGGAAATGAATAACACATATGACTCAGACAGTCTCCGTGTCTTTTTTGAAATAAAAGAAACAGAAGGAGAGAAAGAAAATAGTGAACGATGAGGAGTTCATTTTATTCCCGTAAGAGCCAATGTTTTCCGAAGGACTTTTTGACCATCTTTATCAGCATCGCTGACTGACCTGGCCTCACGGATTAGTGAAGGATTCATATGGTCAGGCATCTCTACAAATCTAGCCTCCTTGGGTAGACCCCGGCTTAGACCCAGGGTCTAGAGATTAGATCGTGAGTTGGCCATTCTTTGTGGCCATGACTTAATCGGATCATCGCCATCTTAAATTCCCAGTTAGAACCGGTAAAGGCGGATTCCAGAATCTTCCATCTTGTTCGGACAAACTATTCTTGCGAGATACAGTTCAGCTTCACTCTCACAATGATGATGAAACTGTACGATGAAACTGTTCAACCAATAAAAGAGAGAAAAAAATGTTTTTATGATACTTCAAACAATGACTTTTGTTCTTAATATTCCTCTTTTGATAACCAGCGCTGATCACAATGGGAATTATTTTCCAGATATCACATGTATGAAGAAATTAAGTCGTATAATTTTTCATCTTTTTTCTTAACTAAACACAATTTTCGGGTCTTACGCTCTCAGTCTAACACAAATTAACATTTTGTATAAAAAACTCCTGTTGCTTTGAACTTCCTCCCATTTTTCTACTATGGCAAATACTCCTCTTGCTTCACTCTACAATTTTTTTTTTTTCAAAACTAAACGAGAGACGGCAGAAAGAAAAACTACCACAAGTTTATTTTTTAAAACAACAGCCCATCACCTACAATTGCTATAGCTCATTGCAGAAAATTACCCTCCCTTTTTAATATTATATATATATATATTATATATATATATATATATAATATATATGTGTGTGTGTGTGTGTGTGTGTGTGTGTGTGTGTGTGTGTGTGTGTGTGTGTGTGTGTAAAAAATTTTCTTTCTTTTTTAGTGTTTGGGAACGTGGACGGTGTCTCTCCTTGGTAAATAATGACAAAAGAAAATTCTGGTCACAAAATTGGGTGATCAACTACAGCGATTCCACACATTAAAAAAAAAAAAAAAGGTTAGTCTTGCTAATAATTTTTTTTTTTTTTTCACTTCCCATTCCATTTTTCACCCCACCCCAGCCCCCGGCTTTCCATCCCCCCCCCCCCCCCCCCCCCACCCCACCCCCCCCCCCCCCCACCCCCCCCCCCCCCCCCCCCCCCACCCCCCCCCCCCACCCCCCCCCCCCCCCTCCCCCCCCCCCCCCCCCCCCCCCCCCCCCCCCCCCCCCCCCCCCCCCCCCCACCCCCCCCCCCCCCCCCCCCCCCCCCCCCCCTGCTCTAGGACGGCTGACACGTTGCGAAACGGTACTTGGATCTCTCTGACATTCATGATTTATGTGGCGAGCTTCGAATTCAGTTTTGTTCTCTCTTGGGTCACCTAAATGACCTATTTTCAACTCTTGATCACCAAGAACTCATTGAAATATATCGTCTATTCCAAAATATTTATTTACATTATCATATTGAATTTAAAATCTGAAATTAAATTCGATTTGTTCCCAGGTGTATGCGAACTTCAGTTATAAATCAAGGGAATTTTTTTTTTTAGAAAATGTGAAGGTAACCTCTTGTATACTCGTTGTACTCATAAAAAATATATTAAAAAGGAAAGACAAGTCATAACTACCTGTCAACATTTACAATGCGCAGCAATGACAAGAAAGCATCAGTGTTTTTATCTCCAAATTAATTTTCCAAGAAAAATATGAAAGCAGATAATGACCACAGTCTTCCTTCTCTCATTCTATCAAGACTGTATAAGACAAAAGCCAAAAAAAGTCCACTGGTTTTGAATGACTCCTCGTGTAAAGACAAGGACAGCAGAAGTACATTGTTTGAACACTGAGCTACTCCTCTTATAATTTTTTCTAGGAATTAATACTCTTTCGTGCCAAGAAAATTATCAAAATTAATCTAAATTAAACTTAAGGAGTATCCTCATCAAAATTGATTAGGTTATTTTCGATGGCTCACTGTATGCATACAAATATTAATGCTCGTTGATGAAACAATATCTTTCTGAACGATATTATCAATAGTATTCTAACGACGATTTAAACTACTAAATAAAATTGAATCTAAGTCTAAATGAAAGCGTGTATTAAACTTCATTAACATTTATGAACAAGCAAGGGAAGTGCAGTAATAACATGGCAAAATTTCCTGCATCGTATCATTCGAGACATTCAGATATTCCCAGCCTTATATTTTCCTAGAGTTTACCCTAAGCTGGGAGATAGGTCCAAGTATTACCTTGATTATCATAGCATGCTTCTTATGCTATAAATCATAAAACCATAGTCGATAAAAAAGAAATTATTAAAAACTCTACGTAGTGATAGCTGCCCCTCACAATTTACGTGAAAAACACCCACCCAGCTTTAGTTTCCATATATAAACTACAAAAATTCAAAACGACTATTTTCTGGGTGTATTCATAGAGGAAGATGACTATACTACTTGGAAACAGAAACAGACAATAATGTGAGTTTGGGGATCTATATTTAAGACAGTTTAAGAAAACAAAATCAACACAAAGTAGACACAATATCGACATCCCATTTCTTTCATTCTCTTCCATATAAGAAGATCCTTATCAAATCAATAGACTTTATAGTGAGTGAGGCTCTATAAAAAGATATAGATCATAACATAGTTTACATGCAATTTAAATACAATTAGCACATGTTAGCAAATCTACGAGGTTATGCATGAATATGTACTCCTACTTATCACAGTCAATATCATTCAAAAAATATAGTGTGTGTGCGTATATAATATACATATATATATATAAATATATATATATATATATATATATATATATATATATATATATATATATAATATATATATAACATGTACATCATATAACATAAATCCAATATTATTAATTACACCACATCAGTGCATGTTTACAAACTTCACAAGTCTGGAAGGCAAGACATCCTGTAAGGAATCCCATGTCTCCGAATACTCGCTGCAGCCAGGGCATTGCAAAGAGGTGTGACGAACAACATTCACCAGTTGAGAGACAGGCTGCCCTCGGGAAGCTCTCTCAAAGATGCAAAAGTTTGCCCCTGACTATTCATTGCGTCTAGGTGAGCCCCGCCCGACAAGAGGGCGTCTACCACACCTTTAGGACACTCTTTATTCTTGGCGAGCTCGTGGAGGGGCGAGTTACCATAACGGTCAGTGAAACTAGGATCAGCGCCAGTCTCTAACAGAAGGTCTACGACTTCTGCCCTGTTGCTGGCTGACACCGGCTGTATAAAATTAATGTCTTTAAAATGTTTGAGCAAGAGTAATGAAGAAGAGCCCCGCCCATGTCATCTCTAGGCTCCATCTTAACTATTTTATGCAGCGCCCGTTTAAATGTGTGGCACTGATGGTCAGTGATGTCGGGCTGTAACCTTACAAACGGCACTAATAAATGCAAGACTAAACAAATACACTGGTCAAGGTGGAATACGTGGATCCTCTCTGTATAGACGTAGGCACACCTTAATCCCCAAATAATGAGCTCTGTTTCCTCGATACATTTTTCAAATGCAAGCAAAAATTCCTCAAAATATTCCTTAGGCTTATAAATGCTTCCACGGACGTACTTAGTTTTTGTCATTTGTGTAAAGAATATAATAAATGACTTGAAGTGAAACAGTCTATTATGATCTAGAGGGTTTAAATGATTTCTTTGTCATATCGATGGCTGCTGAACAGTCAAGTTGATGCATCGTTTAAAATCAAGGCGAGTTGCGTAATCAAGCCCTGTTCGCCTAATAATCCTCAGTGTGCCCAAGTGTCCATGGCCTAAAAACCCTTGCCATCACGAGAAGAGCTGCTCTGAACTGCATCTTCATCTAGTCCTATATTTTCTAATTGGTGCAAAGTGACGACTTCGCTCAGCTCCTCGTGTGTAGGGGATGACAAACTATCCTCAGCTTTCGGATAAGTCAAGACACCATTCACGTACCTGGAAATTTATTGATTCTTTTAGTTTAAACGAATAAAAAAAGAGGAATATGAAGGTGCTAAAAATCACATAAAAAAACTTATGTTGTTAATCAGTCATTGAGCAAACTATAAAAAGCTGTCATGAACAACTTACTTCATACTCATTGTCTGCTTTCCCAGTAATATATAGTAATTTAGCTTAAACAAATAGAAAAATATTAATGAGCTAAGAATCACATGAAAAAAAATTCTTAATAATCAGTCCATTAAGCAAATTATAAGAGCTGTCATGAAAAACTTACCTCATACTCATTGCTGTTTTCCAGTAGTAGATAGCAACAACTATATCACCCGTCCGATTGTAAATGGAAGCGCCCAGTACCTCCAGTGCATCGGCTTTCTCTCTCACAGATACCAGATCTGCTCTGGTTACTAGACGTTCCACCAAGTCTATATGACCAAGAGAGCTCGCAGAAATCAAAGGCGTTAATCCTGGTAAAGAAAAAATAACGCTGAGAATCAAGGAGTCCATGGCGCTCTTCAGTTTAATTTTGTCAGTGATCACGTGAATCCACTCAAAAAGAAAATATTCGTAACACTAGAACCGGTTTACATCTTGCAATCAAAACCTAAAACTAGGAATTCCTAAACCAATAAAAAAACATAGCACAAAATCTATAAAAAATGAGCATATAAAAACGGCCCAAAATATAGAAAGTAAGTACTTTATATATTTTGGCGCTTTTATGGGCACCTTTTATTTGATGGAATTATGTTGTAACAGAACATTTTTACCAGTCAAATAGCATAAAATATCAATCAACATTGCATATGTAAGCAATGGAAACTAGATCGGTCAATTTCTGGACAAGATGAGTTCTGAATACGAATAAGAAAAATATCTAAGAACATTCAACTTGAAACGAAGAATTTTCAACAAGACCCACCTGAGTCGTCGGCATCCATTCGAGCCTTGTGATCCAGCAAAAGTTCCGTTAACAGCCAGATGACCTGCAATCTGCAGAGGCGTGCAGTGCGCTTTTTCCTGTTAGATCTTTCCTGTTCACATCAGCGCCAGCATCCAAGAGGTACTTCACGATTTTCAAATGACCATTGACGGAAGCGAGCCTCAGACTATTGATGCCCTGATGATTTGCGGCCTCAATGTCTGGGGGAATGAACAAAAACATAGAAGAATATGTATAACTATATTTCCGAACTCTGGATAAACAATACGTGCATGTCAGTAGAAAACAAAATGTAGCATTTGACTAAGCAAGCTACAGCGAATATTTGCCCAATTAATAATAAAAAGTGAACATGATAACGCTTATATAAAATCTTAAGAATAATAAAGTAAAAACTCACCTGCTCCGTGTTCCACAAGAAGTCTGACAACAAAGAAGTGGCCATTTGCGCATGCTGATCGCAAGGTGAGCTATGGAAACTCGTTTTTTTTTTTTTTTTTTTTTTTTTTTTTTTTTTTTTTTTTTTTTTTAACGCCATTTGGATTAGCCCCTTTGCAAAGGAGAAATTCAACTACCCAGAGTGGCCTACATTACTAGCACACCATAAGGGAGTTTACCTCCACTTGCAATAAAGACTACTGGATTGAAACTGCAAAGAAAAAGAAACAGATGTCTAAGTATAATACGCCTGATGTTGCAAATGACCAAGTAATCTCATTGAAAACTGTCAAGTTTTCAGAGGCTTGTGAAAGCCGTCTATTGATGTACAATGAAAATGACATACCTGATCCTACTTCTTCTATATCTGCGCCTCTGTAGTCAACAAGAATCGTGACACAGAATGTATGTCCAAGAAGAGCAGCCGTGCACAATAAAGAATTTTCTCTCTCATTGGCCTTCTCATGGCATGAATTATTGCGCGATGCAGCCGACTGAAAATTCATAGTACAAGAATGAGATGACTGGAAGTAACAACGACACAATAATAATAATAATGATATTCATAATAATGACAAATATGTTGATTTCTCACAAGAGTGCTCACGTATCTTCTTGTTGATAAACAGGATAACTTGAATTCGGGGGGGACATGAGTTTTGTTTTTAAATACTTATTCCGTATTGATTGAGTCGGATTCCGTACCATTCAAGCGCCAATGAAAAATCAAATGGATTCGCCTCAGACTCGCTACCGCATCACCACAACTCAATCTTCATCATTACAAAATGAAAAGAAAAACGGTGTAATGATGTACTGTGACGGAAACAAATGATAAATAAATTTCCAGATGTGAAGCTAACTACTCGAAAAGCAGAAATGGCGCTAAGCCAAATGGAAAAAAAATGATCTTTAGTTATGATTTTGGTACATTAGAGATAGAGATTCCAGAGTATATGTATGAGGTGTTTGCTTAAAACAGCGTGTGTATGAGGTATGTGCTTAATAACTCTGGTAGTTGAGAGGAAATGCTTTTAAGAAAAAATAAACCTATAGATAATTTTTTTTCTCGGATAAATGTAGGAGAGTGGGGCATATGACGTTGCCCGTGGTCTTAGTGAACTTAAATGGAAATGTCTTTATCAAGGAAGTTTAGCGTATGTCTTCAACTTGTATCAGCGAAAGCATCTATACACATGCACATAGAGAATTGAAGACTAATATAGCAAAGCAAATAGCCGCAAGATGCAAAGGAAATTTGAGTAAGCTACAATACTATTTTCCAAAAACAGCTTAGGAAATCAAAAAAAAAATCTATTTTTCGATCAATAATTACGATAAGAACCTTTGGCAAATGGCCCCGAAAATAAACTAGATGCAAAGAAGAATTTCTAAAAATAAGTGTGGGAAACTAGAAACTGTAACCGAAACACAACGGTTAAGCAAAATTTGGGAAACCATTACGTCTTACTCAGACACTTGAATTATTTAAAAAATAACTGCATGCCTAACGACTACTTATTCCTCCTAAATTATTGCAAAACGAAAAATAACATAATTGAAAACAACTCTACATAAGATATTCTTTATTAACAGCATCAATAAAATGGATCATAGAAGAATAAACGGTTCCTTTAGGTGGTTTTGCCTTGTTTTTATAAACAACAGAATCTACCAACCTAAATTAATGTATATTCTACCGCTAATATTAACAGAATTAGATTCACAGATTATGTCAGAAAGTATCAACATCCGATCCCAATTTCTTATCCTAATTGATTTTTCACATGAACTAGCCTCCTTGGCAAAAACCGAAACCTGGAACAAATTGTAAGTAAGGAGAGAGAGCGTTTGAACATTGTGCACCAGGACTATACAACAAAAGGAAACTAAAGATCCTCCTATTATGCAGGAGCAATAATAATGGTGAGGAAACACTAAAAGACAAGTGGGAAACATTCCTGTGAAGAGCTGCACACCAAACCAAGCAAAGTGAACAAAGTAGGAAGAAAAAAAATAATGTTTTAAGTTCACTTACCTTCGTGACGCATACGAAAGAACCCGCTTTTCTATCCATTTCTGCTTATTCTTTCACATGCAGAAGTCCACCGTAAAGCACTTGCATGTGTCCTCTTTACCAGCGGTGGAAGGCAGCAAGATCTTCGATACAGCTGAGTCTTGGACGAAGACAGAAAACGTACGAATATGCTGACTTGCTAAGCTAAAACACGAAACTGAAATTTCTTATCCATTCTGGTCCAATTTCTAATGGCATGAAGAGGCGGGGCTAAAATAGCCTCAAACCTTAGACCATTGGCCACCCAAAGTTCCTTTCACTCGTTTGCCTTCCCATCTCAACCATTTCTAAGAAAGTTGACTTATATTGAAAGTAGGTTCTCTCAAGTACAAGGTATACAGTTAAGATAAGTTTTAAGGACAGTATAGGGGTACGACACGATCGGAAATAACATCTTGTTAAATGTTGTACATCCGTGATTCATTCCTCCATGCATTTCTAGGGGAGGGATTTATGTGATGACGATGGATGATGGGCGTATATAACGGAGTGTCCTGATTGGCTGATCGAGGTATGCCTTCGGTAGTCAAATAGACACACCCCGTTTCAGCCTAATATAGGCTGACTATACAGAAAAAAAATACAGGCCGCTCAATGAGCAACAGACCGTGATGGCATACCGCCAGCTAAATTATAAACAGCAAGGAAAGAAAGCATTTGCACTGTATGCATTCAAATATATGGGTGTGTAATGAGAAATAACTGATCATATATTCTGCCAAGGCATGAGACGATACTACATAATCTGCTTGCAGGAGCAAAAATCTGGCTACCTAAAGGGAAGCTTGATAAAAGAACATCAAGTCACAGACTACCATTTGGTGATGTCATTTTCCCTGCAGGCATTGCTAAGCGAAGAGCAACTTACTTAGTTTGATGCTTCTAGAGGTAAAATAAAAAATATATGATGATTTTTTTCATAAACGTATACAACAATAATAATAAAACTAGAACGGAAAAATGCTGATGTAAGGAACGTCCGAAAAATGTATAAACAAAGATGACATAGTCTCGAAAAAGGTAGTGGGAGATAGAAAGGAAAGAAAGCCAGAGGAAAAGATGCAGAAAGAAGTTTGGAGATGGTTAAGATTGTAAATCATTGGGAGGATTAAACATATTTTTGGATGGGCCATACCTGGTTAAGCCCAGAGGAGATTTGACCCTGAGTTGACCATTCTCTATGGTTTTGTGTGGTCCACACTATTATACTTTTAGAGCAGCTTAGCCTCTCTCCCATGTTGATGTTGAAACTGTTCAGCCAATTAAAAAGGTGATTTTATGACGTATCGAACGATGGCCTCATTCTTGAACTTTTTCTTTGGGCGAAAAGAGCTGTTCACAAAAGTAAAAGTTTTTCAAGATGATATACGTGTAAAAATTAGGCCTTTAATTTTTCATTTTTTTTTTTCGAATTCATCACAAATTTCAGGTTTTATAAACTCAGTCTCACACAAGTTAGCATTATGTTTAAAAATGATGTTACTTTGAAGTTAATCAGATTTCACTACTAAGGCGAATATTCCTGTTACTTCTTCACTTTCTTTACACTTTTTCGTTCACAACTAAAGGAGAAAAGACTGAAAATCAATAATGTTAGTTTGTTTAACATTTTTTTTCTAGTCATCGAAGTGTTCGATAGTATGATGAAGCCTTGTTCCTTCCTGGTAGACGATAAAAGATCATCGTCTCAACTGAATGACTAGAGACAGCTCCGTAACGCTGTCTTCTATCGCAATTCCTAACATAGGCAAATGAGGTAGGTTTTTAGAAGAAAAGTGTCTCCAGTTATTAATTTTTTGTCATCCCATTTCCCCTTCTTCTTCTCTTCCCGTCCTCTGTTCCTCAAAGGCAAATGTGGTAAGTTTATAGAAGAAAAGTGTCTCCAGTTATTTATTTATTTATTTTTTTTTTTTCCATCCCATTTCCCCTTCTTCTTCTCGTCCTCTGTTCCTCTCCCTGCCCTGTTGCGATACGACAAATGCTATTCTTAATCGGTTACTTATATATTTGTGATTGATCACACGATAATCAGCCAGACAGCACATTTGGCATCCTGACTGGTTTCTCAACATTAGTTAATAAATATCACGAGCGTTCGATTTCGATTCTCTTCATTCTTAGGCCACTTCAGTTACCTATTTTCCTTTCTTGTTAAGTACAAAAGTTTTCAATAATTCGTAATAAAATACGAGGATTTTGAAGTTATTATAAATAGGACACAAGGTTTTTCTTGAAACAGTAATGATAATGAAATCAAGACTATTAGCTTTCTCAGTTTCCAGAGTAGGATGCACATATCCTGCTTGTGTTAGTAGTAGCCTATATGATTTTCTAATAGAGGTATATATATATGTATATATATATATATATATATATACTATATATATGATATATATATATATATATATATATATATATATATATATATATATATATATAAATATATATATGCTTAAAAAAATCACAGTAGATGCACGTGACTTCATAAATAAGCGAATATATATATATATATATATATATATATATATATATATATATATATATATATATATATATATATATATATATATATATATATATATAATATATATATATATATATATATATATATATATATATATATATATATATAATATATATATATATATATATATATATATATATATATATATATATATATATGATATATATATATATATATATATATATATATATATATATATATATATATATATATATTATATATATATATATATAAATCCTGATCAACGAATCTCGTCCATAAAAAATCCTGTAGCTTATATATTTTAATTCATGCCTACAGAATTATTGTGGGAAAGTATCAGTAGTCTCATCAGTTTTACTGACTGTGTATATCGATGCATTTCATAGCAATTGTAGAATATTTCAGTTATTAATTGTTTTTTACATTGTAAGTTAAGAGGATATATTTATCGTTTTACTTACTGTGCATATCGATGCATTTTACATAGCAATTTTACATTTCAGTTATTAATCGTCTTTTACAGCGCCAGTTAAGAAGATATATTTTTCGGGTTATAAGAGATATGTATACAAAAACTAAATAAGGAAACAATGTGTTTATTTAATCATCTTTTTTTTAGTTACTTATAACAAGACGAAAAAAAATTGTAAATCATTAGTTAATTTTTGTGTTTTTTTTTACGATAACGGTACCTTATTCATATTTCGTTCTGTTAACTGCACTAGCTACAATTGCCTACACTTTGTTGACAAACAACAAAATTACAATAGATGACAGTTTCGAATAATAAACATACATATCTTCACGCTAATATCAGCAACTTCACGAGTTTTCACATATATATTTTATGAAACTAATAAGCTTACTATGAGGCTATTAATCACTAACAATTACCTTGTCAAGACCTAGGTAACTAGTACTTCAGTGGTTAGGAAAATTAATTTGCTAATTGGAAAACGAGAGACAAGTTCTAAATGACAATCAGCATTTATAATTCGCAACAGTGGAATGAAAGAATCAGTGCTTTTATCTCCAAATTGACATTCCAAGAAAAATAAGAGAGCAGATAATGATCACTTCTTTCTTCCTCCCATTCTATCAAGACAAAAGCCTAAAAACAGTTCGCTTGTTTTGAATGACTCATCGTGTAAAGACCAGGACAATGGAAACGCGTTGCTTGAACTGCTTCCCTTTGTCGCTTGAACTCAATTAGCAAATTAATCTGAACTAAACTTAAGGCATTATATCATTCAAGTAGATTAGGTCTAGCTGCGATGGCTGAGAGTTGTCTTTATATAAGATTATTACACTACCTAGTTGATGGCGCAGTATCTTATTTTACTATACATTAATAGCACGCTTACGACGATTTTAGCTACTGTATTAGATCTAAAAGACTACATGAAAGTGGTAGTAAAATGCAATAATCTTTATGAAGATGAAGTAACGTAACTGTGGGACAGATTAATTACAAAATGTGGTTTGTGGGCGCTGAGATTAATCGTGGGAATAAGATCGTAAGAAAAATGCGGTGATAAGTATGCCATACATTGGTATATCATATTCAAGGTGACAAATATATTCAAGATATTCAAATATTCCCAATTTAATATTTTCATAAAGCTTACGTTCAACGGAAAGATAGATCCAAGTGTTACCTGGATTATCTTTTCGTTCTTCTTATGGCATCAATTATAAAAACAGCGTCGATGAGAAAAATTATAAATCACTATCCAGTGATAACTGCGCCTCTCAATGTTACTTTAGAAATAAATTTTTTTTTTTTCATAGAGGAAGACGACTACTTAGAAGTAAAATCAAACTACAAATCGATTTAAGGGAATAT
>NC_061110.1:107057925-107077925 GCF_015104395.2 Macrobrachium nipponense
CAAGAATATTTCCTCGGTGTTATTGATTGATTCATTTATTAAGTTAACGATAACATGCCTATTACTTTATTTGCTGTTATTTTACATACTTTGACTTCACACAGAAAATATGGACTTCCAGACCACCCCGGACACCAACCCCCTCCCTCGGAACGGGTCTGGTTGGATGCCATGTGTTTGCTGGTCATCTACAAGCTACGCAAGCAGGTATTAAACTCCACTCGCAATTTCTTACTTTGCGCGATATTATAATGAAATAGTAACTTTGGCAAAACACGAAGAAAAGAAATATGAACGTAATAATTTACTTACGTTTGCGACGCACTCGAAAGAACCCATTTTCCCGTCCATTTTGGCCTGTATGTCCTCTTTACCAGTGGTGGAAAGGTAAGACACTAAGATCTCCTGACTCTCGAACGAAGAAAAATCCACGAGCCACCATCCTTAGCGTAAACACGAAACTGATGTTTCATAACCCATTTTGGCCTATTTATAATGGCAGGGCTGGGGGGGATGATAGGCGGGGTTAAGATAGCCTTAATCCTGTCCTACCAAAACTATAACGCCACAGGGGTCATTTCAAACGTTTTCCCGCCCATCTCAACCATTTCTATAGCCATGTTTAACCTGCATGGAAAGTCAATTCCTTCTCGACAAGATATCTGTTTAAGAGCTGTTTCAAGCACAAGAATGAAAAATTGTTAGAAATAGAAAAATTGCTAAATGTTGTACAGAAATGATTCGTTCCTCCATGCATTTCTAAGGGGAAGGATTCGTGTAATGGAGGACATGCCGGAGTGCCCTGACCCTGCTGAGCCATGTATACCTCCCTGAGACAATTGGACACAACACATGAATCTGTTTCAGCTACACCTCTTTCCAACCAAAATATAAAAAAATAATGGCCGCTCCATGAGCAAGAGATCTTGCTGGTATACCGTTAGCTGAAATACCAACAAGGGAAAAAAAAGCATTTGCACTGTATGCATTCATTATGTTATGTGTGTGTAATAAAAAGTATCAGCTCATATATTCTGTTGAGAGCATAAGGCGATACTACAATTCTGGTTGCTTGATAAAAAAGACAGCAGCAAATCACACTATGTGACTTCTTCATTTTGTACTGGATATTAAATGAAGAATTTTATGGCAGTAACAACAGGACTCATTTAACGACTGGAAGCATAAATTTTCATTTAGTGATATTTTCACGGCGGACATTATTGTTTAAACAGCAACGTCACTTCATATGATCCTTCATCCATTCTGTGCAATGAAACGAAAAACGATAAGTTCCCTTTGAATCAGCTGATTCAATATAGCACTTCTACATATTTTCTGCAAGTTTTAATTTCTGTCACACACACACACACACACACACACAGAAAACGGTAAAAAAGGTGGGTGGGGCAGGTGGTGTTTTCATTGAAATACTATGAATATATGCTCAGAATATACTTCTTCTTCTTCTTCTTCTTCTTCCAAGCTTTAACCCATTTTTATATGGGGTCGCCGTTGTGAATGAGTCGTCTCCATCGATTTCTTTCCTGTGCATCGTTCTCGTTAATACCTTTCCATAACATATCTTCCCCTACACAATCACTCCATCTCTTTCTTGGTCTTCCCTTCTTCCTTCTACCCTGCACTTCCATTTCCATCGTATGTCTTCCAACATGATGTTCCTCTCTATGTAACAGATGTCCATACCAGAATATATATTTGATAATATTATAAGTCAGACTGTATTTGACAGAACATATCTTGTTCACTTTGATCATTTTGTAAATGGAATCATATGTTTACGAATAAAATACGAGCTACTCCGTAAATCAGGCAAAGGAAAGTTAAAAGCCATGAGAATTTATTCTTTCATTTGTTGGTAACATATAAGCTATAAGATAGCAACCACTAACCAGATGGCACTGCATATGCTCTTAAAAAGTTACATTTAATTAAAGCTTTATATTTAATGAGGCAACAATATTGGGAATGCATGAGAAATAATTGTTCAGTAAATAATTGTGTTACAGTGCAAAGCAAGAAGAAATTACAGGGGCCGACCATTCCACGTAGTACATTTTTATAGTATTAACTGTTTTCTCTTTAGTTTTGTGTCATAATGTACTCCTAACTTCAGTTGTATTTGTATAAGAAATTGTATTTTTTTCGATGTCTATTACAGCATGTTTAGTCAATTATTTTGAAGCATGCAATGTTAATAATATAAACTTGTATTAATTTCTATATGAATCATTTCTTTAAAAAAACTGCTGTATTTTAGAAAAGAAAACGAGTAAAAATTTTGATGTTCCTATAGAGAAATAGAATTAAAATGTGCATGACAATTTCTTTGGTAGTTTATGAACCAAGAACGGAAACATGCTGATATTTGGAGCACCAGAAAAATATATAAACGGAGATGAGAGACCTCGTCTCCAATGGTACTGAAAAATACAAAGTATAAAAAATCAGAGAAAAAAATACAGAAAAAACGAAGACTGTTAAGATGGCAACTGGGGTGAACAGTTAAGGAAACCAATTTCAAAAGGGCAAGCCAGTACATTTCTCAAAATATGGAAAGGATAAACAGAGCCTACTTTTATGACTTGTCAATCCTGTTAATCCAGCATTTTCCAAAACAATATGCAGATGTGGAACAACGACTTTGGCAGGATTAAACATATCCTTCGATGGGACCTACCTTGGTAGACATTCTGTTTTACATGTACGTTGTATCTTTAAACCGGAAATAAATAATGTACATGGCCCAGAAAGAGTTTCCGTGTTTTGAAATACAACAAACAGAAGGAAAGAAAGAAATTAGTGAACGATGAGGAGTTAAATTATTCCCGTAGGAGCCAATGTTTTTCGAAGGACTTTTTGGCCATCTTTCTCGGCGTGCTCGCTGACTGACCTCGCCTTCACGGATTAGTGAAGGATTCATATGGTCAGGCATCTAGAGATTAGATCGTGAGTGACCATCTTTGTGGCCATGACTTTATCGGATCATCGCCATCTTGAATTCCAGTAGACCGGTAAAGGCGGATTCCAGAATCTTCCTTCTTGTTCGGACAACTGTTCTTGCGAGAAACAGTCAGCTTCACTCTCACGATGATGATGAAAACTGTTCAACCAATAAAAAAAAAAAAAATAAGTGTTTTATGTTACTTCAAACAATGACTTTTGTTCTTCATATTCCCCCTTTTGATAGCCAGAGCTGGTTCACAATGGGAATCATTTTCCAGATATCACATGTATGAAGAAATTAAGTCATATATTTTTCATTTTTTTAACTAATCAGAATTTTCAGGTCTTATGTTTCTTAGTCTAAAACAAATTAAACTTTTGTATTTTTCACAACTAAATGTGGAAAAACTAATACAATAGTTTATTTTTAAAAACAACACCCCATCACCTCCTATAATTGCAGGATTCTTTAATAAAACATTCCTATTGCCGATTGCAGGTATATACTCATCCCTTTTTATAATAATATATATATATATATAATATATATATATATATATATATATATATATATATAATATATATATATATAATTTTCTTTCTTTTTTAGTGTTTGGGAATGTGGACGGTTGTCTCTCCTTGGTAAATAGTGACAAAGGAAATTCTCGTCACAAGATTGGGTGATCAACTACAGCGATTCCACACATTAAAAAAAAGGTAAGTTTTGCGAGTAATTTTTATTTTACTTCTCATTCCATTTTTCACCCCCACCCCAACACCCGGCTTTCCATCCTCTACCCCCCCCCCCCCCCCCCCCCCCCCCCCCCTGCTCTAGGACGGCTGACACGTTGCGAAACGGGTACTTGGAGCTTCTCTGACATTCATGATTTATGTGGCGAGCTTCGAATTCAGTTTTCTTCTCTCTTGGGTCACCTAAATGACTTGTACATTACAATATATCTTTTTTTGTTGCAGAACCTTAATTATTGCTTTCCTCATGATAAACAGCTATGTTTGTCTGAGTTTCCAAATATATATTTCAATGCAACTATATTCAGTTTATTTTTAGAATGAATGAAAATCGACCAATATCCTGTCAACACCTAACTACTTTAGTGATAAGATAAATCGTGTTTTGAAAGGCTTAGTCTAAGAATTTTCTTTTTTTTAAGAAAATGTGAAGGTAACCTCTTGTATACGCATTGTACTCATAAAAAAATATATTAACAAAAGGATAGACAAGTAGTAAATATCGGTCAACATTTACAATGCGCAGCAATGACAAGAACGCATCAGTGTTTTTATCTCCATATTAACTAGACTGTATAAGACAAAAGCCAAAAAAACAGTCCACTGGTTTTGAATGACTCCTCGCTAAAAGACAAGGACAGCAGAAGTACATTGTTTGAACACTGAGCTACTCTTATATTTTTCTTCTATGAATTTATACTCTTTCGTGCAAAGAAAATTAGCAAAATCAATCTAAATTAAACTTAAGGAATATTCTCATCAAAATATTGATTGGGTTATTTTCGATGGCTCACTGTATGCATACAAATATTAACGCTCGTTGATGAAACAATATCTTTCTGAACGATATATCAATAGTATGCTAACGACGATTTAAACTACTACATAAAATTGAATCAAGACTAAATGAAAGCGTGTATTAAACTTCATTAACATTTATGAACAAGCAAGGGAACTGCAGCAATAACATGGCAAAATTTCCTGCATTGTATCATTCGAGACATTCAGATATTCCCAGCCTTATATTTTTCTAGATTTTACCCTAAGCTGGGAGATAGGTCCAAGTATTACCTTGATTATCATAGCATGCTTCTTATGCTATAAATCATAAAACCATAGTCGATAAAAAAAATTATTAAAAACTCTACGTAGTGATAGCTGCCCCTCACAATTTACGTGAAAAACACCCACCCAGCTTTAGTTTCCATATATAAACTACAAAAATTCAAAACGACTATTTTCTGGGTGTATTCATAGAGGAAGATGACTATACTTGGAAACAGAAACAGACAATAATGCGAGTTTGGGGATCTATATTTAAGACAGTTTAAGAAAACAATATCAACACAAAGTAGAAACAATATCGACATCCCATTTCTTTCATTCTCTTCCATATAATGATATCCTTATCAAATCATTAGATTCTATAGTGAGTGAGGCTCTATAAAAAGATATAGATCATAACATAGTTTACATGCAATTTAAATCAAAATTAGTACATGTAGCAAAATCTACGAGATACACAAATATGTACTCATGCTTATCACAGTCAATACATTCAAAACAGTGTGTGCTTGTATGTATGAATGTATGTATGTGTATATATATATATATATATATATATATATATATATATATATATAGTATATATATATATATATATATATATATATACACATGATTACATCATTTAACGGAAATCCAATATTACCGATTACACCCACTCAGTGCATGTCTAGAAACTTTGTACAGATATTGATTACATAGCCAATGTAAATTCAAAACAAATATACAAGAAATTTTCTAAATACAAGCACAGTTAATGTATACATCATGTCACAGAGATCCAGCATTACCGATGCACAAAATGTCCATCACATCAGTGGATGTCTACAAACTTCACAAGTCTGGAAGGCAAGATATCCTTGTAAGGAATCCCATGTCTCCGAATGCTCGCTGCAGCCAGGCATTGCAAAGAGGTGTGACGAACAACATTCACCAGTTGATTGAGACAGACTGCCCTCGGGAACTCTCAAAGACGCAAAAGTTTGCCCCTGACTATTTTGTTGCGTCTAAGTGAGCCCCCACCCGACAAGAGGGCATCAAACCACATCTTTGGGACACACTTTATTCATGGCGAGTTCGTGGAGGGGCGTGTTACCTTCGTGGTCTGTGGCACTAGGATCACAGCCAGTCTCTAACAGAAGGTCTACGATTTCGGTTTTGGGAGTGACAGACGCCGGTATTATCGAATCTTCAACGTCCATAAAATTTCTTGAGCAAGCCATGTGCAGCAGAGTCGAACCCGAGGAATTCCTGGGATTCAACTTCACCAGTTTGTACAATGCTTCTTTCACCGTCTCCCACTGAGATTTTGTGAGGCCAGGCTGTATTCTTATAAACGGTAGTAATAAATGCAAAGCTATATTCATAAACCGTTTCATCCTTACATGATCGTCAGCATTACTTAATGAAGAAATAAATAGTTCTATTTCTATTACGACTCTATCAAATACACACATAAAATCATCAAAATATTCCCTCGGGTTATAATTCCCGATACGGGCGTTCTCACTGTTTGCCATGAATCCAAACAAGCCAACGAACGACTCGAAATGAAACATCCTACTCTGCTTTAGTGGATGTAGATGAATGCGTTGTGTATCGATGGCGTGAACCCACAAGTCAATGCACATCTTGAAAGCACCTTCATCTACATAATCAAACCCCATTTTCCCTAACCCCTACACTCCTCATTGTTTTGCATGTGACCGGAACCTAAAACCCATTTCCATCACGAGAAGCGACTGCAAATGAATTTCCTCAGGGTCTAATTCTATATCTTCTAATTCCTGCAAGGTGGTGACCTCACTGAAGTCCTCTTGTGAAGTACCTGACAAATTATCCTTAGATTTTGGATAAATCAGGGCGCCGTTAACATACCTGGAAATATATTCCAACATTTTAGGTTTGTAACACAGGAAAAAACACAACTGTAGTTAGCCAAGACAAGTCAGATTCATACTATGCGATGAAAAATGAAAAGGCTCGTATGATTAATGAATCAACGATAAAATCATAAGAGCGTTTCATGAAAAACTTACCTCTGACTCATTGCTGATGTCCAGTAGTTGATTGTAGTGACTCTATCTTTCGTTGCGATGAAAAGGGAAGCTCCAAGTAGCTCCAATGCATCGACTTTTTCTCTTATAGTTATCAAATCATCTCTGGTCACTAGATATTCTACCATGTTCTTGTACCCGCGACTGCTTGCAACCAGCAAGGGTTTTATTTCTGGTAAGGGAAGGCAATGAGAATAAAGCATTTATAGCTTTGCCTTGTTTCATGTTTATATCACTGGAATAGTTAGGTACATCTTGCAAACACCGAAAATTATCAGTTCTTTGTTCGAACCCGAAAAAAATAATTTGATGGAATATCAATCAACTTATCACATGCCAGCTTTCGAAACCACATCTCTCAAGTTCAGAATAAGATTTCGATATCTATAAACAGAAGAATCTAAAACAGGACTCACCAGTGCTGTCAGCATCCATCAGAGCGTTGTGGTCCAGCAACGCTTTCATGACCTCCACATGGCCTGCTTCTGAGCAGTAATGCAGTGCGCTTTTCCCGTTTTTATTTTTGCTGTTCACATCAGCACCAGCATCTAAGAGGCACTTGACAATATCCAAATAGCCGTAGAAGGAAGCTATCATCAG
Source organism: Macrobrachium nipponense (assembly GCF_015104395.2). Taxonomy (NCBI): domain Eukaryota; kingdom Metazoa; phylum Arthropoda; class Malacostraca; order Decapoda; family Palaemonidae; genus Macrobrachium; species Macrobrachium nipponense. The sequence goes on from NC_061110.1 coordinate 107,065,365, forward strand.
AGAAGTGACAGAGCTTTCATTAGTAGCATCAATATCTGGAAAAAAATACCGACTGAAAAAGAGCCAAAGTAAGAATTGGGATATCTGGATTTGGGATATCTATAACTGCATTGCAGTAGACAACAAAATATAGCACTTGATGTGAGCAAGCTTTAGCGAACATCAGCCCAAGCAATATATAACAAAGCAGAAACTCACGTGCACCGTGTTGCACAAGCAGTTCGACAATATGGAGGTGGCCTTGCTCACATGCTGCTCGCAACGGAGAGCTTTCGAAAGTAGTAAACACCATTTGGATTAGCCCCTTTGGAAAGGAGAAATTCAACTATCCGGTAGTGGCCTTTAACACTAACACACCATAAAGCACGCACTCCAGGTACAGGAATTCCTCGGACTGCAACTGCAAAGAGAAACAATCCAATTATACGTCTGATGCTGCAAATTACCTTCTATGTAAAATGTCAAAGCACTCTCTCTGAGACCATTGTAGTTTTCAAACATCATCACAGTACAGTGGGCCAGAGAAAGCTAACTTTCGAAGACCATAAAAAATGACATACCTGTGCCCAGTTCTTCGATGTGTGCATTTTGGGATTCAACGAGGAATCTGAGGAAGTTTTCATGTCCACGAAGAGCTGCCATGCACAATAAAGAACGTTCTTCCTCCTTGGCCTCCTCATGGCAGTGTTCAGTGCCCAATGGAGAGGACTGAAAATACACCGTACAAGAATGAGATAAACAAAATTAATGCGGCTTCATCAACAGCAACAACAACAATAATAATAATAATAATAATAATAATAATAATAATAATAATAATAATAATAATAATAATAATAATAATAATAATAATAATAATAACAATAATAATATAATAATAATAATAATAAATAATATAATAATAATATAATAATAATTAATAATAATAATAACAATCAATAATATATCATAGGAACACTAGGCACAATCCTTCCTTAGCTCTCTGAAAAGGAACCTAGAAAAACAAATGCCGAAGTAGCTCCAGGACTATACAGAAGAGTGTACTACTAGGAACAGCGCACAAAATCAGAAAAGTGATGGACTCGAAGAGGCAGGAGGCAAACCGGAACCCCACACTAAAAAAGAATGACGCACAGTCGAATAGGATGACTTATGATAGACAAAAGTAATCAATAAATAATAATAATAAAAATAATAACAATGAAAATAATAATAATAATACTAATAATAATAATAATAATAATAATAATAATAATAATAATAATATATCAGAGAGGACGGAATGGGTAGAAAAGATTAGACAATGGATGGAGCCAGATACAGAGAGAACAAAGATCCCCTCCATGAAAGCCTACAACACAAGAAATTAACGGAGAAAACAATGTGGAGGCCAATGAAATAATGGGCTAAATACACACCACCAGTATCACAGAAAAAAATAACTTGGTATATGCAGGAGCAAGATTAGTAGCAGAACTGATGGGGATTCGTACACTAACACCACCGTCACAACCAACCCAACAGAAACCAAAACAGCAACCTCCTTGGAAAAGGCGCCTGAAAAGCAAATCATGGTGATGAGATCTGACTTGAGTAAACTGAAAGAGATGGCAGAAAAAAGGCTAACAAGAACGCAAGAAAAACAAGGGAGGAACTCAACGAGAAATACAAAGTACAAGAGAGGGGACCTAAACAACACAATAGAAGATGTAAAACAGAGGCTTAAGGCCAAAGCACATAAGATCCAACGTACATGAACAGGAATAAGGATACCAACAGAACAAACTATTCGGAACCAACCAGAAAAGACTATAAAGCCAACTAAGAGGGGAAGACAACCACCCAGAAATTCCTGAAGCCGAACCAAGTAAGAGACTCTGGGAAAACATATGGAGTAATCCGGTATCACACAACAAACATGCAACATGGCTCCAGGAAGTCAAGGAAGAAGAAACAGGGAGAATAAAAACAATATCAGTTAAGAAATACTCATAGCAGCATGAGTCCTGAAATGGAGAAACAATTCCACAGTTATGTATATGAACAATATTTAAAGATAAATCTGTACAGAGAACTGTGCATTTCTTGTTTTCAATATCAGCATTACTGTTAATAAGTTGATGTCTCAAAGAGTACTCGTATAATCTTGATGACATACATTCTCTGTGTGGTCACAATATGCGCACGAAGATTCTCGTTAAAAAACAGTGCATTCAGAGAGAAACTTCTCTCGGCGGGTGAAATACATTAAAATGATTTCCTATGTGCCATAATTGCGGAGTATTGTATACATTTCTTTGAACTATTTCACTGCCTTTCTATTCAAATCATAGCTTTCAAATACATAAATCACGTTTAGAGTATTCTACCCGATACCGATAAAACAAAGTGAATGGGTATGTAGAAATAATAGTCTTGCTGGTGAACATGGGAATAAAAGTAGAAGCTATTTCGTGTCGAATAATAACGGAAATATTTATCGCATTGGCTATTTGCTGAATTCTTGTAGCCCTTCTTTGTAATTATTAAAAATCAGCTAGTTGACAGTTTCGTAAATGAACCAAACAAAAACTTCTTTCATTTTTCTTCTGAAGATTAAAAAAGGAACCCATAAAATTACTGTGTATAACGTGTTTACTTATAAGTATTTACAAGTAAAATAGAATGTAAATACTTATAATTTTGTGGGTTTCTTTTTCAAGTTTCGTAAATGTCTGAAAATCGTTGCATTCTGAGATATTTATACACGAATAGGAAAAAATCGAAAATTGTTGGGAGTGTCCTCATTAATATCTTATCTCTAAACTGAAAAAAAATTAATTTCAAGAAAATCTCATGTGTAAGCTTCAACGTTTGATTTATTGAATAAAAAAATTCGTCTTAGTTTCATTGCTTTAAAATACTTATTCAATATTACTTTAGTTAGGAGATTCAGTACGGTACTTATAGTTATGCCAGTTCAAATTACTACCATTCGCCACTGACTCATTTATTTGAATTATTTTCAATGTGACTTGGAGTCCAAATGGTGTCCGGTGAGCCATGATCAGAAACAAACGGAAAAGTGACAATAGAAATCAAAGAAAAAAAAAAACCAGGTGTGAGAATAAACCTATCGAAGTAAAGGAGAGAAAAAAAGTTATATGTCTTCGTTTCGGGGAGGGGGCAGAAGAAAAATAGAAATTTCACTGCATGTGTATGAGGTATGTGCTTGATAGCTGTCTTTCAAGTGAGCAATGGTCAAATTCATATTAATGGAGATATTACTTAAATTATTAATATATAAATGAAAAATAAAAACATACAAGAGGAAAATTTCTACGCGAATAATTTCGAATGAGAAAAACGGCAAAACGTTTTAAACCATCAACAACAAAAGTTTTAAGCCGAAGAATATCATTATCTCATCGATTCGGGAAAATCTGAGAGAAATGATTACAAGTTGCAAAAAAAAGTGATATCAAGAATAAAAACCCAAAGACAATCATTGTAGGGAGCGAAAAGAACGAAAAATTATTCATTCGATGACGAAGAGAATATAATATTGAAAAAGGAATCTATGTCCAAGGAATCTGGTAAAAAAAAGAAAATGGCAAAGACTAAGGGGATGAAACTTTACGTCATAATACTCAGAATGACAAGTTAAAGGAGTTGCTGTCAATGACCCAAAGGACGAGACTTGAAGTCTGTTACTAAATTCACACATATCAGTAAAATACATTAGTGACAGAAGTTGAAAACTGAAAACGAAGAATTTAGCAAAACCGGAACGGTATTTGGAAGCCTCTGTTTTCAGTGTTAAGACAATTTTCTGTTATAAAGGTGAATTTTTAATGAACAACAATGCAGTCACGACATCGTCTATGCTTTCTTAGAGATAAGCTTTGAATACATACATAAAAAAAACTAGTAGAATAACCAAAGAGTTGGAAGGACCATAGGTTGAAATACTAATTCAGAAAAGACAAAACTGATACTTTGCAAGGGTAGACTATGACCAAAATCCAAGATGCTCCGACGACACGAAATTATAGAGAATTATTTCAGGGGAAAATGACTCATCAGAACAATATTTAGACAGGAATCCATATACCAAAAATATGGTACAAATTCTTAGATTTCAAAAGCTGTGATCTCGAAATCTAAGACCAGAGGGATGAATCACGGCATAAATGATCAGAAATTGGTAACAAGTACAAGTTTTTAGAGCTGAATATATCCACGGTAGAAACAGGTGTGATAATTGATAACTTATTTCAAATTTTAGAATCTGGGAACTAGCATGGCCAATGTACGGTAAAGACCGCAGATTGAAAGACCCTGATCCGAGAAAGATGAAAGCTGTTAATTTCCCAGCACAAATCAAGACAAATGTGCGAAGAGGAAGAAAGGAATAAAATAAATTCAAAATAAATGAGAAATTCTTAGTTTAAACCCCTCAGAAAAAAAAAAATTAATACCGTACAGAAAAAATTAACACCGAGCAACCAGAACACAACCTATCTTGATATTCCTTATTTTTCAAGAGACTCACAAACAAGAATATGACCAAATGAGCCTTGAACATCATTATCACCCGAACATACGAGAAAGTGACAAACATGACGTCAAACTTCAAGAATAAATCCTACAAATATTTCAAAACATAACAGATATAACACATTCGACTTTTGTAACTCGCAATATTGTGTCAAAGTCAGCCTAGGAAAAATCCAAACGTGAAACTAAATTTACAACCCGAAAAATATATAAAAAAAGATCAACAAAATCCAAGCTAAATGAAAATCTCTCGCATCAAAAGTCAAAATAAGGAATACAGATGCGCAAATAGTGAGGCAGTAACGATCTTAGTGGTTGGTCGATGAAGGTGAGTAAACTTAGTTTTTAGGTAGTGTAATCAGCACCAATTAAGGAATATCTAAGTATGAGAGATCAAATACTGAATGTGGTGTAGCGAATCAGGATTATGTCCTAAGTAACTGAACAGTTAATAAAAAATACTTAAATACAGATAAGCTATGAAGGTTTGTATACAACGACCCAATCAATAAGGCTAAACTACTAATATGAGTTATCATATTTACTAACAAAATTATTTGCTAAAGACATTACAGGCTTTGATTAACATAGCTTAAATGGACATCTCTTTAACGAAGAAGTTCAACGCACATCTTGACACAGTAAAGTCTCAACATTGAAAAAGTCACTCTTAGAATTAAAAAGATCCCGGGAAAGCTTCAATAATAAACTCAACATTTAACTTTTCCAAAAAAAAAACAATGTCTGGACAAAATTTGACCCAAGATTACGGGTTCCTTGAGTAAACTTTATATTTGTTAAAATATAACTGTAGGCTCCTACTGATTACACATACCTAAATGGTGAGCTTTTTTCGAAAGTATGCAAACCTGTAACAACAAAATATTCTTCCCTGAAAACACGTGCAAAACTCAATCAAAACATGAAGAAAATTAACATACTCGTAATTTCGTATTCCTTTTTGTTTTGTTTCACATAGAATATTCTCCCTGGCAAAAACTGAAAAGATATGTTAATGTCATTTACCTCTGTGCTGTATACGAAAGAATTCGCGTTCCCGTCCATTTCGGAGTCTTTTATCACTGATGGAAGTTCAGGACTGAGAGAGCACGTATCACCACACTTGGAGAAAAGACGAAACTGAGATTTTGTTGTTGTTGTTGTTGTTGAGTATTAAGCTGGCTTTATGCCAGCACGGGCTTTAGCTAATGTAGCAGCCCGTAGGTCATTTGAATTATTTTTTAGATGCATTGGTGATTTAAGGATATGAGGCGATCTTTTTATTTATGATTTCTATGGAATGTGCAGGTGGAATGGTATGGATTTCAAAGGTGAAAGGAAAAGTGAATAGGCAAGGTTACAAACCCCTTTAAACCCTAAGGTACCCATTAGTAGAAGATAAAGATCGATAGTAGCGAGTCCTGGCGAGTCAGAGATAAGCCAGTAATGAAATCGAAAAAGTTATAGTCGTCAGAAAAACGGAAAAAAAGCGCAACTCTATGGAGTTCAAGTACCATATTTCACTTTACGAGAGAAAAAAAAAGCAGAGAGCGTCGATCGTTTAGCAATAGGGAACGACGAAGGAAAAACGAAATATTATCAGTTTTAGAAACAGGATAACAAAAATAAGCGACAGCTTAAGCGGTAGTTAGAGTGACAGTTTGAAATATTCGGTCGTTAGACGTGAGGCGGCCGAAAAACGGAGGGGAAAGGAGGATTGTTTAGTAAAAGAAAAAGCAGTTGTTAATGCTATAAACAGCACTTTTCATGTAGCTGCGATCTTTATGTTTGAGATCTGTATCTGAAATCTTCTAACAGGAGGTCATCTGGGAGACTGATCTCTAGGTCCAACAGAGCGTGGACGAGCTCAGAGAACAGCTGATGACCACTGTCACTGTCGTTATTGGAGATGGCTCTATTTAAAAATGCCTCAAACTCCTCGTAGGTCAGCAGGAACTTCCTGATCTGATATTCTCCTACAGGAAGTATTCGTTGCCGACGTTTGCAGTTCTATTTTCTTGTTTGCAGGTCTGAGTTTCGCTGTTTTGCTTAGCTACAAACTCCTCTGTTTGTGTTCCCCTGCTTCTTTAAACAAAACAGGAGCTACAGTCGGTGTATCGGTCTGCATTTCTTCTTCAACTGCGTCTTCTGTCTGGGTTCCTGCTTCGGCACGAGCAGGAATCGACGTCTTCGGCGATGCAGGGGTTAGGGGGGTAACCTGAGGGGTTGGGGGAGTAGGGGAGGAGGTAGAGGGGCGGGAGTTTGGCGATATGGAGAGGATGAGGGGGTGGGGATGTAATGCCGGGATCGAGGAGGTTGGGTTAGGAAGGTTGGGTGGTTTGTGGTACAGGAGGTTAGGTTCGTTCTAGGATCGAACATCGGGGTTGCTGGGAGGTTCATGGTCGGTGATGGTTTGCCGAGGTCTTGGCCAAGGGGGCAGGAGGGATGCCCTTCGCCTTCCAAATCCTCTGCAGTCTGACTGGGCATCCCTTAAACCAAGCATGATGTTGCTGGCTGCAGTTAGGGCATCGGGCAACTGTGTGGCCCTTTTCCTTGTACTTTTTCAAGCACACTTCTGTCTCGTGTTTCGCACTGCACACTCCACAGATGTGTTCTGCTTTACACTCGTTCTTGTGATGTCCAAACCTCTGACACTTGAAGCATCTCAGAGGCTCTGGTACGAAGGCTTCAGCTCATATGTGCCTAGAATTCCAAGGCTGACCCTGGCCGGAATTTGGCCCTTGAAAGTAGCTTCGATCTTGAGAGTTTTCCTGTCCATCTTTGGCAGTACATCTCTTGGCTTCCATGATGTTGGGAACCTCGAGAACTCTATCGATCGTGATGTATTTTGGGGTGACTTTACAAATCATCCCCTTGTTAATTTTTGTAGCAGGATCAAGTAGCAGGCATAGGTTGTCCTTCTTGAGTAAGTTCAACAGCTTTCTGGTCCTTGGGAGTAATTATGAACTCCCCCCTTAAATTTGGTTCTAGCTGTGAGGTTTGCAGCAGGATATTTTTTCTCAAGGGCCCTGACTGCAGCATATGAAGTCTGGCCCTCGATAACAACAGCTTTGAACTTAGGAAGTGCCGGAAATTCTGTAGAACTCGCCGTATTCGGTGCCGATGTCGTAGGGAGCTGGTTGTTATCAGTCGAAATCGGGGTGGTACAATCTTCTTTTGTTTCTTCTTCTTCTTCTTCCTTACTACGGCGAAGCCTTGCTCGTCCTCCAAGGGCGGGTCTTCCCTGGGATTGCCAGGCGAAAGGGGTCTCTTAGAGGCCATACTTGTCAAAATTAAAGGTTGAAATGACGAGAGTTACGTCACGCGCCTGTGCACGAAATTACGTAACCGATGATGAGATTTTTGACAATTCTGGCCTATTTATGACGGCAGGACTCGGAAGGAGGCGGGGTTGAAATATCCTTAATCCTTAGACCAGTGGCTTCCCAAGATGATATTCACGTTACGGAATTCTTTTCAGCCGCTGGCCCGCCCATCTCGACCATTTCTAGCATTGTTTGACCTGTAATAAAAGTAAATTACTTATAGACAAAAAGAAACTTGTTTCACAGATGCACCAAGCTAAATAAATAAACATACCATGATTAGAAATTATAAAAAATTAGCAATATCTGAATATTGTATATAATAAATTCATTCCTGTATCCATTTCTTGGGGAATGATTCATGCAGAAGCAAGACGATAGGAGTAAATGACTAAGTGGCCTAATTGGCTGGGCCAGGTATGCCTCTTGAAGACAATTGGTCAATCCATATAAATCTCTTTCTGCCCCGCCCCCTTCCATCCTGTCATAGACTGACAATATAGAAGAAAAACAAGCATGTTCACCCTATGTTTCCGTTTAAGTAATGAATGATAGCGTTGAAATATGCCTGTGTGTGTATGTGTGTGTGTTGGTGCATATATATGAATGCAGGTGTATGTGTGTATTTTGTAATGTATGAATGTCTTATTTTTTAGTTTACGTAGATAGTAAAAGAGTTTGTATAGAGTTTATCATATAATATGACATAAAAGCGCAGGTCTAGATCGTTCTGACAATCAAACACTCTTATGATATCTGCAATATACAAGTTTCCATCCCACAAGGATATGTTAATATGTATGCGTATTATTTGCCAATATTAAGAGGTTTCTCTATCCAGCTTGTGTATTTAGTCCACTGCATGTGTTAAACGTGTAAGGACAAGGATTAATGTAGGAAATATTGCGATAAAATTGTACATTTAGTTGATCGTTTAAATTCGACTGGCCGCCTACGATACTTTGCCGAATGCCGAGGATCGCTATACTTTCATATCAATTATCATAAAATTACACCGTTTGAAAATTAAATTAAGTAACGAAAGATATATTTTTTACCGGTACTTAGTTGACGAATTCTCGTTCATAAGGGTAAATATTGGCTTATCAATGTACTCACCCACGTGCTTGCGTGTGTGTCCATATGTATACTATAAATGTATATAATATATTATAAAATGTTCAATCGTGTTATTGTTTTAGAATGAATTTTATGCTGAGACGGGCCCTTGCTTTTGGATAGCCGTAGATTGAAAATGACATTGAGAAAGAACGCTTTTGGCAGCAATAAACATGTCCTACTTGGGTTGGCGCATGGCCTTGGGAAATTAGACCTTGAGTTAACCCTTCTCTGTTACTGTGACTTTGTTGGTCCTGGTGGTCTCCTGATGGGAGATTCCATAATTTTTTTTTTTTTTTTTTTTTAGCACAGTGTCATTTCAATTCTAAATTCAGTTACTGCAAATATACGAACATCACCAACAATTACATTTCACTGCAATGATCTTAGTCAAAATTACATTAATATGTAAGTTACGCGTGGTTTTAGTATAATGAAAAATACATTTATAATCAGATGTTAGTGCATAGCACGTTTCACTTTTGGGGGGACTTATATAATATATTGTGCATTTTGCAAGTTCAAGTTTCATTTATCAAAATTCTTTCAAAGTTACAAATTAATATAGCTTTGTCAAATAGGAAAAAATACAGTAAATGAAGAATTAGCGTAATTTTCCATATTCAAATGAATCAATCCATAGTTGTTTGCTTCCACTGGCAATCAATGATCACGTTTGCTCTCAAGGACAACTTGGAGTTTTTGCAAATCGACAGTCAGAATGCAAATAAAGAGGTTATCAGTGTGCTCTCTCTCTCTCTCTCTCTCTCATGTATATATATATATATATATATATATATATATATATATATATAATATATATATATATATATATATGTGTGTGTGTGTGTGTGTGTGTGTGTGTGTGTGTGTGTGTGTGTGTGTGTGTGTGTGTGTGTGTGTGTGTAGAGCTAGGAATATAGCTCTAAAAGAAAACATTTATCACATCCCTGTGTTATGAGCTGTTTATCTCTTATCTCCCACAAAACATAACTGTCATTGAGAAAGAACATTAACCTTTATATTTAGAGTGCTGCGAAAGCACCAATAGTGATTGATATATCTGAATTTGAAAACAAAATTATAGATTTTGTTTTTTTATTTTAAAACAAGTTTTGTTCCTGATATGCATCTTCCGTGCGAAGCAATTTTTAAATTTGTTTGTTTGTGTGATAAAAAAAAAGGAGTCGTATAATATCAATGTTAGAAAGTATATGTAAAAAAAAATTATATTCCTAGGAAAACACTTATCAATTTATTGTCAGATAAAGTTTTAAAAAATCAAACAAAAATCACATGACTTCAATTTTTTTTGTCGTAGACAGACACCACTAATTTATAAACCAAGAACGTTAACCTGATATTTGAATAAACAAAAAGTATATATAAACGAAAGAATACAAAGGATTGAAAGTCAGGAAGAGATAGAAAAAGGCAAAGTAACAGATGTTTGAAGACGGTTAAACGGGTATCTTAATCGCTGTTTTCCAACAATCTATGCTGTTGTGGTACAACGGTTTTTTGCAGGATTAAACCCTTAATTCGATGGGACCTACCTGGGTCTCGACCCTGGATTGGACCCAGGGTCTGAATTATACCCTGAGTGACCATTCTCTGTGGACGCAATGTACTCGATTCCCCCACGCACTCGGCAAAGGCGTATTCCAGAATCTTCCTTTCTGTCAGAAAACTACCCTTTCGAAAAAGGCCCATTCTCATTTTCATGATGATGACGAAACTGTTCAACCAATAAGAAAAAATAAAGCGTTTTATGACATTTCAAACCATGACTTTTATTCACAATGTGAATGATGTTCCAGATCACATGTGTGAGGAAATTAATTTGTTTATTTCAGTTTTCTTAAATCATCATAGTTTTCAGGTTTGTGTACTCAATCCCACACGTTAATATTTTTTAATAAAAAAATTATTCTGCTTTGGGGTCTATCTTATTTCACTACTACGGCGAGTATTCCTGTTCACTCTACACTACACTTCTATATTCAAAACTATGGTGAATTGTGTAGAGACACCAGAAAGAAAAACTAACATTAGTTTCTTTAACATAACGACAGGCTATCACCGAGTTCATGAGTATCGATTAGTTAATTGCCGTTTTCTTACAAAAATGAATTATTAGAGCTGTTTACAGTACTGCCCATCTTGTTATTTCAAAAAATGAACGTACTGGTGTAATTTCCAGTTTATTTTCTAGTATTTGAAGTGTCAGAAATATAGAGGTCGTTCATTCCTAGTAAATAACGAAAAAGATTTGACACCATCGAAAACTGTCATAAAAAAAGGTAAGTAATAGACGCCTGCCTTGCAGTGCTATTTCCTACCACGATTGGAAAATAAGAACAATTGAAAAAGTAATTAAAAAGGGTACAGTGCCGCCGTACAGTCGTCTTCTATATGGAGAATTGCCTTAGAAACGACTTTATAATAATATAATCACACACACACACACACACACACACACACACACACCACACACACACACATATATATTTCAGTTGTATTCCACATAGGAAAATGAAAAAAGGTATATCTCAGAAAATGCCCAACAGTTTCGTCCTCCAATGGACCTCTTCTTGGAGCGTTTATTAAGGAAAGAGATAAAGTTTACAGTGCATGCGGCCAAGAAAGGCCTAAAATGTTTTTAACATCCACAGTTACCAAAAACTAGCAGTTTGAGCTACAAACTATTCAGCAGTAAAATAACAATAAAAACAAGAATAGCAGTTGAGCAAATGAAAAAAAAAAATACCAAAATATCTAACGGGGTAATACATCCATTGAAACAGCATAACATACAGTACATATTAACAAACCTATACTATATGATAGTTAATGGATAACATTATCCAATTTGTACTGACGTTTCATGACATGTAAGATAAAAGGATCTAATTTATTACAACCAGGCGATAAATTAAAATTTTTTTCCTTTGCTGTGAACAATGCAAGCTGTCTCTATCAAATTTCTTTCAATAAAACATGTGCTCTTAAACAAAATCTTTGACCCGAGCCCAGTCATCGGTGCATTACATAAACTACTATGAACACATAAAGCATTGCTCGTATTATTTGTTCGTATATTATATTTTATGATTTAAAATGCGTTTTTCGAGTGTCTTCCCAGATTGTCCTATATAAAAACTACCGCACTTGCATGGGATCTTATATATGACTCCTTCATTGTTCTCCGACTATTATGAATTAAAGTTTTTCCAATGGTGCTAGGATATGAAAAAGTTGTACTAAAACCAAGTAACTTTAGGGGGTAGACTATAGATTCTAATGTGGGATGGTATGGGAAAACATATAAAATCCAGTTTCTGTTTTTCTCCTCATATGAATAAAATGTTTTTCGTGCTAACTTTAGACTGTAATCAATATCTTCCAATTTAAAATTTATTTTCAATACCAACTTGATATATAAATTCTAGTTCCTCATTGATAAATTCCGGACTGCAGATATTAAGAGCTCTAAGAAACATTGATCTAATGCTGAGAGTTTTACTTCTACTTTGTGTGAGTAGTAATTGCTAATAATAAGATTGTTATTAGTAGG
>NC_061110.1:107080425-107124318 GCF_015104395.2 Macrobrachium nipponense
TTTTATTACGCTCATGGCAATGACAGTGGCCGATGGCCACCACTCGAACAACCGTCTCTCTGCCACAAAACAGAAATCGGAGAAAAAACGCGATTGAAGTTTTGCAATGTTTTCACTATCATATTTCCGTTATAATTATGCCATGACATCATTCTTTTTTCAAAATGAAGCTAAAAGCATGCTCTTTACAAATATGTCAGTAAATATTATCTGTCTATCCAAACTGTACATTAAACAACACCATAACTGCAAAAAACCGAAGTTTATCAACATTGGAATGACGCTATAAGTGATAATAATGAATGATATTGTCATTTTTTTCTTCAACATTATATTAGCCTAGATCTTGGAAGCGTAAATAATTAAGAACTAGTAGAATTATATAATGATGGGAAGAAGAAATAAAAAGAAGAAAATTAGAAAACTTTATTGAATAAGTATGGTATTCTGTAAAATTATTGTTATGTAGCTCTCCTTATGACATGTCTTTTGGTCATCATTCATAGTAGGCCTATGTGGTGCAATCACAAAACTGCATACCTAAAAAAGATGTGTTAAAGTATACTGTACTCCTAAAAGCATGGTATGGATGCAAGATTTACTAGCACCATTTTTTTATTATACTTAATTATGCATAAAAAAGACTAACTTTTTTTCCCATTTAACACATCTGATTATCCAAAGAATGGGTACAGTCATGATAGGTCAATAGATTTTAAAAATCCAGGAAGGTATTCTGTTTGGAAGGTATTTTCACTGTTTTTTTTATTTCTTTTTTACCATAAAACAAAGAACGAGGAGTAATTACGTGTGCGCACTCATCATTCTTCACACTGCGTTGTTTTCCATTTCATTCGATTCCTTATGCTTTCTACCCATAGTTGATGATCACAATAATTGTTATTTTTGTCTGAAACAATGCTTAATGAAAATTATAAGGTAAACCACGGAACACGAGAACTTGACAACCAAACTAAGCGCCCTTTAAATATGACGTCATACCAAATCAAAGAACCTCATTGGTGGACGCATGCAGATAACGTTTTGTTCGACAGAACATTATCTAGGATCCCTTTCTCTCGAATAACCGCTTACCTGCAATTTTACAGATAAATTGTTCTACGATTCATTTTCATCCCATGCTCTTTCACTCGAATCACAACTCAGAAATATTGCGCATTCATCATTCTAGTTACTCTCACTCTCCTAGATTATAAACGAGAAAAACAAATTTTTTTTTTTTTTACAATTTCTAAACACTAGTATATAGAAGAAGAGTTGCTGCATTCGAAAATATGTATAACTCAAAATCCGAAAATTTGCAGATAGACGGTTGTTCGAGTGGCGGCCTTACTATATCGCTTTTTCGGGAACAGGGAACGATGGAGTTAACGGAAAGATTTTTACGAAGAGAAAAAGCGGAAATTTCACATCCAATGAAAGGAAAACAAGTATTCTTTCCCTGTTTCTTGAAGAGAAATCTGTACATCGTCAGTCTATTCAATGGCTCTAGCCTGTAGAATGTGTACTATTGTTTTCTTAGCCTCCATCGGTAGAGCGATAAGGTAGCAGTTTAAGTGGAGAGAGTGGAAAAGTTAGGTCATTGAACGTGGGAACGTGAACATAGAAAATGGGATCAAGAAATGTCAACCAGATTAAAGACGGACTGACTGACTCACTGGTCACTTGGTTTTTTCTAACAAAATATTCTTCATGGGTGAGAAAATACTTCGTAAGGACTTTTGTCACTGGTAGGGGTATATTTACTCTTCTCCTGATGTGACTTACATATTCCCGCAAGAAAAACTTGAGAAAATTCAATATCATCGATTTTCCACTCTTCGTCGTCAGGTTCCGCACCAATTTGCAGTAAATGTCCTCGCTGTGGAACGTCTCAGTTCCAGAGGTCCTTTATTCCTCACACCGTTGGACTGTGGAACAGCCTCCCTATCACACAGTTGGAACTTCAGGAGTTTAAGCAAATTGCAATACATTATATACTGTCATAAAACTATTCTCCTGACATTCGAATTAATTTTCACCGATTTATTACTTTTTTTCTTTCTGTCTTTCCCTTTACCTCGTCTTACTTCTTCCTAATGAACACCATATTTTTTGGAAGCTTGAATTTCAAGTCAAGTAACCCTATGTGCTTGCGCCATGTGAATAGGTTACATCTTCATAATAATAATAATAATAATAATAATAATAATAATAATAATAATAATAATAATAATAATAATAATAATGAAGGGTTTTGGTTGCATTGAAGAGGGAGGGGGGTGAGGGGTTAGGGACCGGGTAGGCGTCAGCTGGGGACTTGTTGTCTCTTATGAACAACCTTCGCTGCTTCCATGGATTGTTCGGTGGTCTTCTGCCGCGCTCTTGCTAAAATGCCAATTACTGGGGTACAGGTGCGGGTTCTGGCCACGGAATTGGTGTGTTATTTGTTTTTGCTTGTAATTTCGTAATGCAACCTAAGGTAGCCTACGTACACACACACACACACATTATACATATATATATATATATATATATATATATATAAGTATATATATATTATATATAATATATATATATATATATATATATAATATTATATATCTTATGTCCTTATCGCTTGGCGATAGATTTTTTGTTCTTTCCTTACGGCTGTCGTCCGTAAGTAATGTTTGGTTCCTCTCATCTCCCTTGGATATCTTAGTAGAGAGGTTCTTTCTTGTCTAGAGGAGATGATTCAAACAGGCTAGTTGAACAAGTTAACAACTTTATTCTGTAACTCCATACTAGGAGATGCAGCTCGTCGGACGACCGATATGTTTATAGTTGGCGTGGAACTGCCATTCTAAAGCATCGCGTCGATAGCGGAACATTAGCTATCTCCAGCAATTCATATAAAAACACATACGTAGTCTGCCGGCTCGGAAGTTACAAGTTTCCGGCGTAGGTTAACAGGTCAACCGCTTCCCATGGAAGTTGTGCAAAGTTATCATAAACATAAAAAATGTTGACAAAGCTGTGAGCTAGATCAGGCTACTGCAGACAGCGCATAGCGTAATCTAGGTCTGCTTTGGTCACGTAGAACCCTCCTAATGCCATGACCCCAGGTCACTGGTTTATATATAATGTAATTCTTACATTAGGCTCGGTCTGCTACCTATTCAAGCCTTGAATAACAAAAAAAATTACTTTAAACATTGTCCATAGGAGCGTGCTCGTAACATACTAAGTGATTAAATGCATAAAAAGGTTCTGTTACATACCCTTGTTGACATATTCATAAACAAAGATAAATGCATGGAAAATATAGATCCATGTTTGGTAATAATAATGATTATGTACCCAAAAATAATAAAATGGTAAAAATCAAAACAGTATACATGATTAATATGATAACATGTAACCTGATTAAGAATAATGGTTACTAAATAATGATTATAGCATGATCATGGATAATTGTTAAAGAGTACTTGACACTCTTTGTAATAGATAAATATAATTGTATAATAGTATAACAATGTAATTCTGCAGAAATTCAATATATAGGGCTGATATTTTTATTAGGTGCCCGAAAAATACCTTCAGAAATATATTAATGTATAATATTGGGCTATAATGATTTATTAGGCGCCCTGGAGATACTTTAACTGTTCAAATGCAAAGGCGTGAGTCTTTCTTGTCCTACATTTTTGCCAGCATACGGACCGCTTTTCACACACAACACAATTCCAGACAATTCCCTAGGCACGAACTGAAGTGGCCAGGTTCAGGCGGCCCTAAACGCCAACGACTTGAGTTTTAACGGGTACGTCATCCAGACGGGCCAGTACGTTCCCTTGGAGATCCTTCTGTTTACGCCTCAGCCTACGCCAAGCAAAGATGTTGACGGCGATAACCAATATGGCCGTCACGCTGAACACGGCTAGCAGAATGTAGTAGCGAAGATGTTCTCCACCTGCATAAGTCGATGACGCGTGGGCCATCTCAGCCAGTTGCGTCAGACGATGAGCTACTCGCGCGTTGTATGGGAGAGGTAGTGATGGGATGATTGTGGTAGCCCACGTGTAGTTCGCGAAATACGCCTTCTCACGTATTATCGTGTTGACCCCTCTGACGGTATAGTTTGTAGATGTCCCCGTACAACCATCAGCTGCTACGAAGATAGGGGCATGGGCGGTGGATGTGTCCGGACACACGACGTCGAATCCGGCCTTATCATAACGGATCCAGGAACCATTATTCATCCTGTAATTGAATTTATTACCGTAAAAGGGATAAAGTTTCCCCAGACAACCTTCGCTTGTATGAGAGAGAGAGCCGTTTAGCACTATGTCTAACTCACATGAATCCGTTGATATAGGATAGAATTCAAAAGAGGTCAGCTGTACAAATTTTATTATTCATGGCTTCTGAACAGTGAGTGAGTTTATCTAAGTCTTTAATGACCTGTAAATGATTTCTTATAGAAGAAATCAGTACATGCCCCGTTAAATTGGATATTACTGGATTTGAGTTATTCGTCATAAAAGTAGGAAACGGTGCTATTTTGTATGATTGCCAAGCATCGGAAGAATCAAAAGGAATTGTGATCATAATTCTATAATTTTCTACGCTGACTGATATAGCTATAATAGAATACTACTTTATGGGCATCCAATAAAGGAATATAACCTAGCTTCTCCCGTCCGTTTTCTAAAGTTAACGTCAGATCTTTAATGGGCATGAGGTGAGGAGATAACACACCCTTTGTTGCTAACGTAATTGCTTCTACGTAATCTTTTGACTTTTCAATAAAATGTGATATTTTCACACGGATATGATCTATTTTCGAACTATAGTAAGCTAAAGTAGCCAGCAAATGTTGAACTTCCATGACCTGATCGATATTTTTTGAATGTTCATTAACGATATTCATTATTTGATTGATCGAAGATAACTGGCTGCGAAGTTCTGATAAGGCCAGTTCCGTTTGTGTTGCAAAAACTCAATTCTTTTATTTTGATTATTTATCTTGAGGCGATTTGAGATTCCTAAGCCTAGATTCGCAACTGATCCTAAGATGTTTAGTCCAGCTAGAATAAGCGGGTTGCGGCGTTCAAGAGTATTGTGCCGCACAGACCACATCAGCAGGTCACGAGCGAGTTCTTCTGCCTCGGCGGTTTATTTTGGGTATGTCATAAGACAACATTTCCGCGACGCTTAGTGTTTGAGCTAGTGAAATCTCTGAGTTAGCATGAAAATTACGTTCATGCATTTCCTTAAGGGAAATACCAACCTCATCAGGTCATTCTTTAAGTTAAGGACGTCATCTTCAGGTAAGAAAATAGCATGCATATCTACTTCGATAACAATATTACTTGACACGATGAATACATCATCGATTCTCTCGATAATCGAGCCATGATTAAATTCTATGTCTTTCGTCCTAGCGCTCTTTCCATACAGCAAAGATGTCTGAATACACAATATCACTCCTAACAATAACAGATTCATTTTTGAAAACCTGCAATGAGTAAAACAGATGTAATAACTCGCGTAAAGGAATAGGTTTACATACAATATGATTAATAGATATATATATATATATATATATATATATATATATATATATATATATATATATATATCTATATATATATATATATATATATATATATATATATATATATATATAATAATTTATTATACAAGTTTCATAAATACAACCATTTTTTCCCACACTCCATCTACCTTTCTTTAGATTATGATATGTGCCAATGGGACTATTCTCACATCAGTGGGTTTGGATACATTTTGAACCCTAACTCTATTGGCCGTTGAATTTTCTAAAATGTTAACGGGCCTTCAAACTTAGGTGTCAGTTTATAGTTTAAACCTTACGTACGTATACTTGTATGTATACCTGATCGCCCACGGCATAGTCTAGTTGGCTTAGCTATTTTATCATGATTTTTTTTCATTAGGATCTGTGCTTCTTCTAAATTCTTACGAATTATATTATATCGACTTATGCTTGCATCCATAACATCCTTTAGAGGATTTGATAAAATTAGTTGTAGGCTTTAAGATGTGAAAGGCGTTCGGGCCGGGATACCGTACAGTGCCTCGTGCGGTGTCATTTTAATAGACACGTGATACGAGTGATTAAGTGTGCTTAGTACCGCAGGTATGGCAATGTCCCAGTTGGGATCTGCCCCCCTAAGGTGACCCTTAAAATGTTTAAAACCTTACGATTTGCCCTTGCCACTAGCCCATTAGACTCTGGGTGATAGATCATGGTATTGACTTTCTTTATACTAAGGAATTCGCACAAGGAGTTTAAGGAAATGATTATTGAACTCCCCGCCCGAGTCTGAGATAATGATGTTGGTGGAATTCCATGTTTACAAATGTAGCACTCGTAAAACTTCCTAGCGCACTCGACCGCGGTTTTTGTTTTAAGCGCTATAAGTTCTGTATATCGAGTCAAGGCGTCTATAATTACTAGGAGGTGCTTTTTTCCTCTGTCTGACTCGTAAAATCCTGTAATAAATCTAAATGTACTCTTTCAAAGGGTTGATTTGGCACGGGGTAAGCCCCTAGGCTGACAGGTGTCTTCGTGTGCCCTTTGTATTCTTGACAAGTGCGACAATTTGCTATGTGCTTTTTTATATCTCTAAGCATCGTATGCCAATAAAATAAGGATTTGGCTTTTCTGTGACATCAAGGTATAACCCGGGTGTCCGTGCAGTGGATTTTCATGCAACCACTTTAAGACAGTGGGTAGTGAGATAGGCACCACCACCTGGTTGTTATTCAACTGCGGTGTGTGTTGCGGGTTTTCCTCGTCACGGATCTACACAGGATATTTTCCTGTAGGATATAATTTCTGCTGCTTATACTTTAGGTATTCTTTTTCCTTCGGATTTCCGTTTAACGCAATGATGATTTTTTCTATTTCGGATCTTTTCTTTGTTCCGTCTGTAATAGTTCAGCACTCCAGCCCAGATCTTCCTGTTCGGATATAGTTTAACAACGGGCATGGAGGTTGAGATATCTATTAATTCAGCTAATGGCTCGGTACAAGATGAAGAGGGGTTGCGTGATAATGCGTCAGCAATGATATTTGCTTTCCCAGGTAAATACCCGATCCTCGCGCCAAAGTCCTGAATGATCATGTGCCACCGAGTTCGCTTGGGGCTGTGACTAAAGCCTTTAAAGAAGTCGGTTAGGGGCTTATGATCAGTGAGAACCTTGACGGGATAACCGTAGATTATGAATTTAAAGTGCACGAGTGAATTAACAATAGCGAGCCCTTCCTTGTCTATTACTGCATATTTACTTTCGGAAGGTCTCAGTTTACGTGAATAAAAAGCTATAGGGAAAAACTGTCTATCATATTGTTGAAGCAATACACCCATACTCCTAGGTCTGAGGCGTCTGTTGCTATGAAAAAATTCCTTATTGAAGTCAGGAAATTTCAAGATAGGAGAACTACACAGTTCATCTTTCAATTTATCGAACGCCTGTTTGATGAATTTCAGACCGTACGAAATCTACTGCCCTTTTTTATAAGATCTGTTAGGGGAGCGGGGCTATGATTGAGTAATTGCGGATGAAGCGGCGATAGTATCCGCTGCACCCCAAAAATTGCTGTATTCCCTTGACGTTAATAGGTATCGGAAAGTTACGGATAGCCGACACCTTATCGTGGACGACTTTAAGACCTTCACTAGAAACCGTGAAACCTAGATAGACTAGTTCTGTTTTAAAAATTCACACACTTCTTATCTTTACCCTTAAATTATGCTGCCTTAACCTTTGTAACACTAACTCCAATTTACGTAAATGCTCTTCTAATGTGTTGGAAAAGATTACTAAGTCATCCATGTAGGCATGTAGGATATCTCCCAACAAGTCTCCAAACACGACGTTTATCATACGAGTAAAAGTTATAGGAGCACAACGTAAACCAAAAGGCATACGCAAAAATTCATAATGTCCCCTGGCTGTGCTGAAGCAGTGTATGGGATACTTTCTTGTTCCATCGGAATCTGATGAAATCCTTTTAGTAAGTCTAGGCTTGTGAAATATTTATTCTGGCCTAGTAAAGATAGGATATCATCGTACATGGTACTGGGAATCTGTCAGGGATTGTTTCTTCGTTTAAACGACGAAAATCTACGCATATCCGCCAAGTTCGATCTTTTTTCGGTACTACTATTAACGGAAAATTATAAGGGCTGTTTGATTTCCTAATGACTCCTTCCTTTAACATTTCACCTACTTCCTCTGTTATCTCATTCTGAAATTTCATAGGAAGTCGGTACGAAGGTACATAGATTACTTTGTTTCTGTTTGTCCTTGAGCCTGATTTGATGCTCGATGACATCCGTTTTTCCTAAGGTTCCATCCGTAGTGGAAAAAACATCATGATATTTAGTTAACAGATTCAAAAATTTCTGCTGAATTTCTTCTTCTTGAATATCTTTATTGATTTTGTTCTTTATAGATTGCAAAAGGGTTTCATCCGCGACTGATGAGCGTGATTTATCTCAGCTACGGTAAGAATGCGATGTTTATAAACTTCGGCATCCAAGATATGTTGATTTTTGTGGATTACTAAAGTGGTATTCAAATGATTGACAGACTTTCCGATATTACATTGCTGTTGTGAGCCGACTGTATAAACGGCTTGTGTGACGGATAATCCGTGTGTTTTTCAGAGTTTCGGAAAGGATTAATGTTTCAGATCCTGGCAAGGTTCTTTTTACACGCACTAACATGTTTATTGAACGTTACGTTAGGCTCGAGAGTTTGCGTGCAAGCTGATATTACGGGTGAGCGAGAGTTCTGTTGGGTTGCCTTGTATTATTTCTTGGTTCATGAGACAGGTGATTGGTTCCGTAATGTAAGTGACAACTCTGTCTGTCTCTTTATTATCTAAAACAGATTTTAGGGTATTAGAAGACCTATAGAATTTCCCTTTGATATACACGCCGTGTTTTGCAGGTGCTAAGATAATATTTTGAGTGCCCATAGACGGGTATCCGATAATTACTGCGGGATACATATTAATGTTTTGTACAACGACAAAGGTATCAGCAAACGTGCGCTTACCTGACCTTGTATGTACATGAGGTACGCCCACAACATTTAATTCATTATTCCCAATGCCTGAGAGCCTTATCGGACTTTTCTATAGGGAAATTGAAAAGAGTAAATGATGAGTCCTTAAATCCATTATATTACGTGGACTACCAGAATCAAAGAACAAAGTGAATGACTTATGGTCCAAATTTACTGCATGTAAGGTTGGTCGCAACTCGTTTTGACTAATAATTGCATGAATTTGTTGCAAATCTACGGGAACCTGCACAGATTTTTTTGATTCGGCCGTGTGTTTCATAGGAAAATCAATTGTCTCACAATGATCTGATAAATGATTAAACTGATTATTTGATACAAAAGATGTTGATATTGATGACCCAACATCGCCCTCTCCCCCCTTGGAGTGAATCTACGTGGTATTTGTTTTGTTATCACACCCTGAAAATTCGCTTGCCCTTGCGAGTTCTGGCTAGACGGCCCAGGAACAGAGGTACCTGAAGCACGATTTGTTTGTTTCTGCTGTTGTGCAGAATTTCCGTTTGGTTGTTTCTTCTTATAGTACTGAGGACCCTTCTTTTATTTGCACTAGCAACTGGTTGCGTGTTTGTAGCGTTTGCTGTTGATTCCTCGAGTAGCAACGGTTATATGAATGAGTTGAACTATTGTGTATTGAACAAAAACGCGTCCGACAGTCTGAAATCATGTGACCTGGTCGTTTACAGTTATAACAAACCATCCCTGCAACTTGATTATTATTATGTACCACTTTACTTGTTGTGGCTTGTTCTCATTTTTTGCAAAAACTTGAATGAGCGAAGGATCTAGGTCGGTACATTTAGACATGTGTTTTTTGATTTGTTTATACACATCTAATTCCGTACTGTCGGGCTGCAATTTTTTATCAAAACACCGTACTAACGCTTCAGGCAACATTACAGTGATAGACGTAAGGTAGATCAAACGGATAAAATCTTTCACTTTGATTTTAGCACCCGCAACCCACCCGGAGTTACTTAAACTATCCTGATATTCATTTAGCCGGTCGGCAATTAGCGCCGCCCGCTCGACAACATTGAGCTGAGTCATGGAGGCTTGGTTAAGGATATTTCTCAATGCCAATACTACATCTAAAGCCCTCTTCACCCCCATACACGGCACGTAATCTAATTTTGAACTCGTCCCATGTAAGCGCTTCTTGGAAAGAAACCCCCCTTAGATACGCACTTGCGTCGCCTTTCGCAAAGTCAACGAAGCTCTTGGCCTCCTGTAAATTGTACTGCTGGGTCCGTGATGCTTTTTGCATTTAAATGAGCGTCTACAGATGAGATCCATGCCTCAACATTTTGAGGCAGGAACCCATTGACCCGACCTTGAAAAGGGACAATCGCTGACCTCGCGCTAACGAGAGTCACCACGTTGGGGTTGCCAGCCGGAGTGGTTGCCATTTCGGCTTTCACTTTTTTCTTATCACTTCTATTCCTTGCAATCCTATCAAAATATCTATAAGAGTACACTCAACCACTACGTAAACGCATAAGCAATGTACTGTATAAGTGTGTTATAATAATAGGAAAATCCCCCAAAAGATACAAAAATACAGATAATATGATAAAATATTCTATACGGAGAATTCCTGCAAGAAAATGGTAATAAATGACAACTAGAAAACCAAAAAAAAACAAAAAAAAAAAAAATTAATCTGCGGGCGAGAACCTCGTAGTTGAAGATTGGTTCTGTAATGAAGGAAGATTAATATGGCGAAACAACTCACCCCAGAATACTGGACGATCGACTCTTTGATGAACAACACTTCACTGAGGAAAAGACCTGAATAGATAAAAATGGTACTTAGCTCCAGATTATATTGCGAAGGATTGTTGACATGGGATGACGTCACAGTTTCCTGTTCCACGTCTCGCGTCGGAAGTCGTGATGACGTCACGGCCTTCTCTCGGTGCACGATGCGCGGTGAAGTCCAAGATTGATGACGTCACAGACCTCCGTCCTTGCTAGATCGGGTGATGTTCCCTGTGTTTGTTTTCTTCTTTCGTTGATGTTCGATGCTGCCCTCGTCCGGTGTAGATTCTCGAAGATAAGTGACAACAGTTGCTCAAACGTCAGTGTTAAATGCTTGTATTCCTCTCGATGAAGGACATAGTTGCGTCTTCATAAACTGTTGCGTTGATTGAAGATCCCGTTTCCTCTGTTTAGTTTGATGTTGAAGGTGGAAGTTAGTTCTTGTAGACTTCGGTCGGCTGATATGGGTCATGTTAATTATGTTCTTCGTTTATTCGCTGCCACCACTTCTTATGTCTTATCGCTTGGCGATAGACTTTTTGTTCTTTCCTTACGGCTGTCGTCCGTAAGTAATGTTTGGTTCCTCTCATCTCCCTTGGATATCTTAGTAGAGAGGTTCTTTCTTGTCTAGAGGAGATGATTCAAACAGGCTAGTTGAACAAGTTAACAACTTTATTCTGTAACTCCATACTATGAGGAGATGCAGCTCGGGGACGACCGATATGTTTGATAGTTGGCGTGGAACTGCCATTCTAAAGCATCGCGTCGATAGCGGAACATTAGCTATCTCAGCAATTCATATAAAAACACATACGTAGTCTGCCGGCTCGGAAGTTACAAGTTTCCGGCGTAGGTTAACAGGTCAAACCGCTTCCATGGAAGTTGTTGTGCAAAGTTATCATAAACATAAAAAATGTTGACAAAGCTGTGAGCTAGATCAGGCTACTGCAGACAGCGCATAGCGTAATCTAGGTCTGCTTTGGTCACGTAGAACCCTCCTAATGCCATGACCCCAGGTCACTGGTTTATATATATAATGTAATTCTTACATATGTATATTATATATATATTCTATTAGATATATATATATTATATTAATATATATATATATATATATATATAATATATTCTATTATATATATATCTATATATGATCATATTATATATATATATATATAATATCTTATATATATAATACATAATAGGTCACCTGATTTTTCTATTCCCCGTTTGGTGGGTGACAGCATATTCTATAATCCTCACTCCATTCGTTATGTCCAGTGCCTAGTATTTTTACGAAAAATTCCTAATTATCGCAGCATATCTTGTCGACCATTTTTCATTGCAGTCATTATTCGTGGGGAATAATGACGTGCACGGAGGTAAGGATGCAAAGAGAAAGACAGACAAACCGAACACAGCAGCAGCAGAGTATAAAAGCAAGGTTCAATTTATGGGCATGTCTTACTTAACGGGCATTTAAATACTGATCAAATGTTCCAATTTTCCTTACATAAAACATCACACAAAACTCATGAAAAGGCAGTTAGGTTTCATCGATAATTTGGTGGATTAGGAAGGTATACTGCGAAATAAATAATTTGATCTAGAAATTTACGAAGCTATACTACATGTTGAGAAGTTTAAATCTTCATGCCTGTGCAATCTCGGTTGCCCCACTCACACACTAATGAGTTTAGAAGTTTTGCACCATAACTTAATTCATATTGAAGGAATTGAGATTATCTTAAATATTAAGTATTCCCTAAAACTTACTGTCAAGAAAAATGGTTAAAGATCTGTATACATTCTCACGAGAAATGTTTTTATTGTGGAGGCAAAATGGTAGCCCGAGGGAAGGGAACACTGCATTACTAATGAGACAGGCGAGAGTGCAGTTTAAACTTGCTCTTAAGCACTGCAGGTTAAATGAAAAACAGCTAAGAGCCGATGCAATGTCTAGAAACTTAGAATCTGGTGATTGCCCTCGTCTTTGGAAAGATATCCAGTCATTAAATCCCAAAACTAAAAAGCATATCACAGAGAGTAAGGGAAACAGTCGGAGACGAAGCTATCCCAAGCATGTGGGGCGATCACTTCAACAATATTCTGAATTGCATAAATGATCAAGATTCCAGAAGGGATGTAGATAACTTCCTTACTGACAACATTCAATTTCATTTTGCAGACCGTATTACGCCAGGTAACATCAGCGATGCCATAAACAGCCTGTCTAATAATAAATCGGCCGGCTGTGATGGTCTTCCCGCAGAGGCTTTCAAATTCTGCCATCCGATAATTTACATTTTGTTAGCTGTCCTATTCAGTGCTTGCATAATTCACCGGTTTCTTCCTGACTCCCTACTCTTAGTTCACTTGATACCATTAATCAAAACCAAGCTAAAGGACGCAGCTGACCCTGGCAACTACCGGCCGATTGCAATCACAACGATCGCATCGAAGATACTTGAGTCGGTTCTTCTAGTGAGACTTCTCCCCTTTCTACACACCACTGACAAACATTTCGGGTTTAAAAGCAAACCACTCAACCGACACCTGCATCTACATACTGAAAGAATTGCTGAACTACTACCTATCATCAGCCTCTCCTGTTTTCCTTTGTTTTGATGTGAGAAAAGCATTTGACAGAGTAAACTACCTGAAGCTCTTCCTGAAGCTGCATAAAAGGGACACACCCCTATATCTAATTGGCATTTTATATTGCTGGTTCTCCACACAGCAATTCTGAGTCAAATGGGGTAACGTATTATCGTACACCTATGGCTCCCTAAACGGGCTTCGGCAAGGGGGCATTCTCTCTCCATATCTGTTTAATACGTACACAGATGTCTTGAATATCAAACTGAACTCACTCCCAATCGGATGCACTGTCGGTGAAACAACTATAAACAACCTTTTTTACGCCGACGATATGGTCCTGATTTCCCCATCAGTGCAAGGTCTCCAACGACTCATCGACACTTGCCGCCAATATGCAGAGGAATTTGATATAATCTACAACGAAACCAAGACCCAGTGCATGTCGCTCCCGAGTTCGCTTAAGCATATTGCAGAACCACAAATTTTCCTCGGAAACCATCGGCTGGAATTTGTGCACGAATTTCCGTATTTGGGTCACATTATCACCGACAACCTAAAAGATACGACAGACATTGAACAGAGGCGTCGTAAACTATGTGCAACTGGCAACATGATTGAAAGGAGGTTTGCCTTCTGTCACCGAGACGTGAAACTGCTGCTCTTCCGCTCGTACTGCTGCAGTATCTATGGGTGTTCCCTCTGGACGAACTATACCCCAGAGACCATGAGACGCATCACTGTTGTGCACAATGACATTCTGACACGCCTCACAAACACTCCCCGCCTACCCCTCCGCCACACAGATGTTCATAGAAACCCAACCGGACAATTTCGAAATCATTGTTAGGCGAACAATGTCCAGTCTGGTAACAGGAGTGAGAAACAGCAGCAACTCGCTCATACAAAGCACCCTAAGGAGTGAAGCAAGAAGAAGATCTAAATTGTGGGAAAGATGGGAAAATGAGCCCTTTGTCCCCTAAAGGACTTATTCTTTGTATTGGCAAGATGTCATCTGCAGATTTTGTCATTATTATATTTATTGCTGATATTTTAATTTTTCATTATTACTGTGATTACTATCAAGTTAAGTTTTTTTACATTCAATTTTCGTATTTAGCCCTCTGGCCTGACTACTGTAACAACCTAAGGTCTCTAGTTGAAATTAAAGTTATATAAGCTGTGCACTAACGGGTTATAACAATCTCAATGCATTTTTTTTTTCTCACCAATATTATACTGTATTACCAGTTTTATATTAACTATATTTTATGCTACCTCGACCTATTTTGTTTTGGGGATAAGTGCCGATTATTCATTTTTTTTATCATGTCTCTTTATCTAGATTGTGTATATTACTGTCTGTATTTTGTATATTCCATGTATATGGCCCTGAGCTGAAATAAAGGATATTATTATTATTATTATTATTATTATTACAGGTGGTGCAAAATCATTCCTTGTAATATGGTTATTCAATTAACTATTTGACTAGAGATAAAAATAATTTAAATATTTTATACAAAGACAACTGGTAATTTAAGTGGGAAACCTACCTTGGAAAATCATAATTCCAAAAGAAAAAATAATAAGCCCAATACCATTATTTTAACAATTTGGAGACGATGGCTGCTCTGAGATAAAAACAAATGCATGATATATTTTTGGAACATATATTTCTAAGACATTTAAGGAAAATACAAGTATTACAATGTACATACAACCATGAGATCTTGTTACACTATGCCAATAAGATGAAAAGGAGTTTTTTCTGAAAACATTTACAAGTGCTACTTACAGCTGGTCTACATATTTACAGAACAAATGTACAAGAATTTCTTACATGAAATAAATACTTTTATATATACATATATAAATAGCACCATTAAAAATGATACTTGATTAGTGCATGTCAACAAATTTTTTCAAGTCGGGGATTGGTAAGAATACCCTTATAAGGAATCCCATGTTCCCGAATGCAAGTGGCAGCTAAGCATTGCAGAGAGGTGTGACTCAGCACCTTTGCCTTAGAAAGAACGGTTTCCCGGGAACCCCCTCAGTTGACCAGAACGTCTGCCTTCGGCTATTCATGGCGTCTAAGTGAGCACCGGCTCGCAAAAGTGACTCGACCATGCCCTTGGAGCAATCCTCATTTTTGGCAAGCGTGTGGAGGGGCGTGTTGCCCTCCTTGTCGGTGGCGCAAGGATCTGCACCGGTGTCCAGCAGGAGGTCGATGACTGTCTTTCTAGGAGTGCTAGACACCGGCACTGAAAACCCGTCCATGAGCTTAAAGCTTCTACTGCAGGCGATGTGGAGAAGGCTCCAACCCGCTGCATTCCTTTGATCCTTCTTCAGTAGTTGATACAACGCACTCCTGAAAGTGTGTATCTGAGAGGACGAGAGCTGTGGCTGTAACATTGTTAACGATACTAATAAATGCATGATGATTGCAACACACTCGTTAAGGTGTGATCCATTTAGCTTCACGGAAATGTCGCTTTGATCTAATTCGGAAACAACCAGATTCAATTCCCTCGCGCCTTTTTCAAACACACACATAATATCATCGAAAAAATCCTTAGGTTGACAATTCCAGTTACTTACATGCTCTGCGTCCGTCAGGGATGAAAACAGCCCCAAGAATGACCTGAAGTGGTAGAGCCTAGCGTGGTTGAGTGGTTTTAGCCGGAAATATTGCACTTCGATAGCGTGAACCCACAGGTTGATGCATTGCTTGAAAGCACCGTCATTTTCGTAGTCGAGACCTGCGTCCCGGATATATAGCAGTGTGTTAAAATGATCGGGTCCTAAAACCCTCTCCTTCACGAGGAGAGACTGACGTTGGACTGACTCGAAGTCAGTGTCTAGGGCCTCTAGTTGCTCTAAGGTGGTGACTTCTCTGAACTCCTCGTGTGCAGGACCTTCCAAATTCAGTTCGGATTTTGGATAAGTCAGGACACCATCTACGTACCTGGAAACATATTGTTAAACGATTGTATTCAGTGCATAAGAAAGCATATACTGAAGCAGTTAAATAACACTCTACAATGTTAAATTGTAAATCCATGCATTCAATCATACTACTTTCCACAAATGAAATTCTTACTTTATCTATCAGACCTTGAGAAAAGTATGAGAATGAGCACGAAAGAACTTACCTGTGACTCATTGCTGATTTCCAGTACTGAATAACACTGACAATATCTTCCATATCGTCAAAAAGCGAAGCTCCAAGTAACTCAAATGCATCGGCTTTCTCTTTAACAGATATCAGGTCTGTTCTGCTTACTAGATATTCTACCATTTCCAAGTGGCAATGAAAGCTCGCCAGAATCAAAGGAGTACTTCCTGATAAAAAGAAGACGAGGAATGATTCAGTTTTGATAGTTCTTAGTATGAATAAATCTACAGGTGACTTTAGTCTAAATCTAACTCACTGTTTATGTGATTCCATTTAGAAAGAAATTCTTCCATCTCAGGTACCGTTTTAGAAAGTACAAACAAAGCAATATCTTTTCATACCTAGAAACGAAAAAATAGTTGGTATATTGTCAGTCAAATCAGCACAGAACATTACAGCATTCGAAACCTCATCGTTCAGTTCTGTAAATGAATAATGCAAGATTTAAGCCGTTTAGACCAAACAATTCTAAGTAAAATTTAGGAGATTTAAAGCAAACAATTCGAAGCAAGATTTAGCAGATTTAAATCAAACAATCCTATGCAAGATTTAGATGTTTAAACACCAAACAATTCTAAGCAATATTTATGAGATTTACACCAAACAATTCTAAGGAAGATTTAGGACATTTAAACCAAACAATGATAAGCAAGATTTGTGACATTTAAACCAAACAATGCTAAGCAAGATTTAGGACATTTAAATCAAAACCATTCGAAGCAAGATTTAGGACATTTACACCAAACAATTCTAATCAAGATTTAGGACACTTAAAACAAACAGTTCTAAGCAAGATCTAGGACATATAAAACAAACACTTCTAAACAAGATTTAGGACATTTAAACCAAAGAATTCGAAACAAGACTCACCAGAAATGTCGGCATCCATTTGACCACTGTGATCCAGGCAAACTTTCATTATTTCAATATGTCCCATTTCCGCACTCACATGCAAAGCGCTTTGCCCGGTCTATACTCTTACCGTTCACGTCAACGCCAATTTCTAAAAGGTATTTCACAATTTCCAGACGGCAGTTGTGAGCAGCGAGCATCAGACAAGTGAACGAGTATGGATCAGTAGTCTCGGTGGCTGAGGACACAAATGAATAAATAAACAAATGGTCAAAAAATTAAACAATCAAATAAATATATAAAAAACATATGTAAATAAAAAAAAATATATAGTATTAATAAAATAAATATAAGTAAATACTTAAGTAGGTATATAAACAAATAAATGAATAAATACAAAAGTAAATAAATAAACAATTACTTAAATAAATACATAAATACAAAAGTAAATAAATAAACAATTGCTTAAATAAATACATAAATACAAAAGTAAGTAAATAACTACAAAAGTAAATAAATAAATAAATAAATAAATATGTAAATAAATAGGCTAAACACGTAAAATAAATAAGTAAGTCAATAAGCAAACAGATAAATAAGTAAATAAAGAATTAAGCCAATAAATAAATAAATGAGTTTCTTCAGCTTCAGCAAGATTAGCGAACTCGGGCTAAGTGGGAGAAAACATAAATGCTGCACTTGAAAACTCACAGGCTCCGTGTTCCACAAGAAGTTTGGCAATATCGAGGTGGCCATGAATACACGCTGCTCGCAGAGGAGTGCTTTTGAATCTGGTAATGCCATTCACATTGGCTCCTTTGGAAAGGAGGTAGTCAATGACCGCGTACTGGCCCCCGACGGTAGCGCACCACAGAGGCCGAACTCCGTGCAAGAATCTTCCGTGAATCGTTACTGCAAAGCAAAGCAATTTTAGGAATTACATATAGGAATTACACACACACACATCTATATACACATATATACATATATATATACATATATATATATATATATATATATATATATATATATATATATATATATATATATTTATATATATATATAATCAATATATATATATATATATAATATATATATATATATATATATATATATATATATATATTTATATATATATATATACATATATACCTATATATATACATATATATATACATATATATATATATATAATATGATATATATATATATATATATATATATATATACATATATACATATTACATATATATATATATATATATATATAGATATATATATATATATATATAATATATATATATATATATACATACACATATATATGTATATATCTATATATATATATATATATATAGATATATATATATACTATATATATATATATAATGCACACCCTAATAACATAAGCACTCCCTTATTGGAACAAGAATAATGATGCACTCCTAACAGTGCTGAAATACTATTATGTTTGAAACGATACAGTGTCATAATTATGACAAACGTCTATACAATGAATACTTGGAGTAACAAAGCTAGTGTCATAATTATGTCTTAGTCGTCTATACAACGAATACTTGAGTAACAAATTATGTTTGAAATTTATAGTTAAACATATCTGACATGCATATTTATTGAATACATAAACAAATACTGAATTCAATCAAAACAATATTAACTTGCAGTCGTTCTACAGATTCTATGAAACTCGTCGTTCTGTTTCTTTCTTTCCACATGAATTCATGCAAGTAAGTGTTTAAAAATTCCCTTCTACATCCGAGCATCCGTTTCACTCGTAATTTGTGTTTATTCCAGTAACTCCTAGATGTTTGTGTTTGAAAACTAGTAGTTCTGTCAACAAAATTCAATGAGTGGTTAACAGTATGATGAGCAAATCCTAAGTGCCTTTGAATGTTGCACTATGCGTTTCACTGATCACTGTGAATAGTTGTTCCTGACAGCATTACTTTTCTGAATATAGGTAATAGTATAGTGTTTCAGCATTGCGCAGGTCGACTCTCTCCATGTAACCACAAGCAGGTGACGAAGATGGATCAACAATCCAAAAAACCCACAAAAGATTCTGTGGAGCCCGTCCACTATTGAGCTTTGGTTTATGGCTAAAGCAATACTCATCGATTTCCCCTGCTATCCCTGGCCGACCATGCTTTATACGGTTTTTTTTTTTTTTTCTTTAAATATTTCTCACAAATTTCACGAAAGAAACTGAACGTATTAATAACTGTTACTTTTGAAACAATTAGTAACTGCAATACATTCAGTTCCTGACACCTCGTAGAAAATACCTTCTATCCATTTTTGCAAGGGAAGTTTTGATCGAAAAAAAAAAACACGATTCTTTGAATTGATTTGTAGTGTCTATGTGTTACAATATTCTTTAACTTGTCACTTCTAGGCGTACTTATCTTGAAACGAAGAGCGTTAAGTCCAGTTCACAAAATCTTTACACTATAGGATCACTTTAGTTCTCTTCTCAGACGATTCTGCTGCTTCATCCAGTTAATTTTGAGAAGCGAGTCTTCAACCAAGGAAACTTTGATAATCCGTTCATATAGATGACTGTCCATGTTTGGAGGCTTAACGTCAGAAATAAAATACATTTCTATGAAGAAGTAAAATGCTGACTCCCATGACTTTATCCCTAAATAAGCGCTTGTTTAACAATGAAAACACAATAAGACACTGTTTAACGATCAAAAGAGAAAACCAGGCAATGGTTGGTTTCACGAAGAAATATTGAAATTACCAAGTGTAGTTTACCAAATAACCACTCCCTCATTTGAGCAAGTCAAGCAAAGATAAGTACTACTTGATTTTTAGAGAGTGCTTATTTTTTAGGGATCCGAACATACATATATATAGATATATATATTATTATATATATGATAATATATATATATATATATTATATATATATATATATATATATATATATATATCTATATATATATATATATCTATATATATATATATATATATATATATAATATGTATATAACTGAATCACGAAAGTTAGGAACGTGATAAATCCATAAATATCCTTCGTGGCATATATCTTTATATATATATATATATATACATATATATATATATATATATATATATATATATATAGATATATATATATATATATAATATAACATATATATATAGTTATATATAGAGCTATTGTTACCCATCGTTGATCAGTTCATTTATAAATGTATATATATATATATATATATATATATATATATATATATATATATATATATATATATATATATATATATATATATATATATATATATATATATATATAGAGCTATTGTTACCCATCGTTGATCAGTTCATTTATAATGTATATATATATATATAGATATATATATATATATATATATATATATATATATATATATATGAATATTTATCACATCACGTGATTCATATAAATCATTCGAGCTACAAATGTCCTTTAATATCTAATTCGCTCTACCTCGGAATTGATATATTTTCATATATCCGTACCTAGGGGGAATTTTTTAGTTGATAATAATTTCGTACCCGGTACGAAATTATTATCATATAAAAAATTCCCCCTCGGTACATATGTGAAAATATATCAATTTCCGAGGTAGAGCGAATTAGATATTAAAGGACATTTTTAGCTCGAATGATATATATATATATATATATATATATATATATATATATATATATATATATATATATACATATATATATATATATATATATATATATATATATATATATATATATATATATATATATATATATATATATATATATATATATATATATATATATATAATATATATTATATATATATATATATATATATACATATATATGCATATATATATAGTATATATATACATATGTATACATATGTGCATTATAAATATACATAAAACACTACAGACAAACCAAGTTAAAGATTCTTCATTTGACAAGTTAAAATACTATATTTAATGTTGCGAACGATAGGATTTTTGACTCAAAATATTTTATCATTCAAAAAAAAACATTTGATTACAGATAAAACTAAGTGTCTTTACATAATCATAAAACTATAAAAAAAAACTATAAGTTCTAAAGTAGCGGCCACTCTATTTATTTGCCGCAGATATTGGATACTTGAATTGAAAAGGCAGCCCAACGGAAAAAATCATTTTTCCTTGGGATAGTCAGGGGGCATGACTTAATTGGGCATGTGTAATGTGGGTGAGGAAACCTATACCAACGAAAATATATCATATACATATGTGCAATAAGATATCACAGATTAACAGGTCCTAGATTTAACAGTGTTTTGAAAAAGAAACTGAAGTTGCCGCAGAAATCAAACGATGCAAAGAAAATTTCAATAAGAAACTAAAAGCACTTCAGTGGCGTGGTCGGTATGGTCTTGATCCGCCACCTCGGTGGCCGCGAGTTCGATTACCGGGCATTCCACTGAGGAGTGAGAGATGTGTATTTCTGGTGATAGAAGTTCCCTCTCGACGTGGTTCGAAAGCCACATAAAGCCGTTGGTCCCGTTGCTGAATAAACCACTGGTGGTTCCATGCAACGTAAAATTACCATACAAACAAATAAACAAATAAGAAACTAAACAGAGATATACAAAATTTAGTAGCAACTCTGGAAAATTAAGACGCTGGAGCTGACACAATTTGTGCTTCGTTAAATGAAAATTTCAATTCATTTTGACATAAAGGGAGGTTCATCCCGATTACCTATTAAACAAAAAGAGTAAAAAACATTTTGAAATTAAGCATACCTACATCAGTACATTCATTAGCGTTAGAAAACACTAAAACTCAATATAAAGCAAAAAAAAAAAAAAAATAGGGCACTGTTGAAAATAGGTTCCAGAAAAGGTACTAGAGAGGAATCATTGGACAGTATCATGATTGCAATGGAGATGTGAAAACATTTCTACCGCGAGTTAGTGCTAACACTCGTGTTCATGGAAAAAGAAACCCACAAACTATTGAGTATAACTTGTTTACTTGTAAGTAATGACATAGTATAAAGGAGAAAATTCTCTGTCACTACTTAAAAGTAAATAAGTTATACTCAGTAACCTTGTGAACTTCGTTTTCCATCTTCAGAAGGAAACTGTTCATATCATCTGGAGGTTCTTGAATAAATAAGCATCATACAGTCAAAACTTTACAAACAGAATCATAGAAATATCACTCTGTCATGAATGAAAACACAAGAAATGTCTTATATCGGATATCGGATCTATAACACAATACACAGAAACACCAGCCTACCTTCTTGAATACTGACAGAGAGAGAGAGAGAGAGAGAGAGAGAAAGAGAGGAGAATGATATAACAGTTTAAAGCACATTACCGATTCAGTTCGCAGGCCCGTACCTAGATTTTTTTATGGAGGGAAGGTCGTTTTTTCCAAAACTGGACCTTTTTTTCTATAAATGTCATTGCATATATAGGTATATACAAGATGAAATACTTTAAAAAATTTTATTTTAGTTTTAGTTGTATTAAGAAGAAAAATTGGGTATGCGGTCTATGCCCTTCTATCCCGATTAGATGTTTTTCAAAGTACTGACTTTGGTTAACAGAATTTTTCTTATATGTTTGCACTGAAATTCAAAGAATATTTCTGTTTTATTGATTTATTAATTAATTATGTTAAGATAACATGCCTATTACTTTATTTGCTGTTATTTTACATACTTTGACTTCGCATAGAAATATGGACTTCCAGACCACCCCGACCACCCCACCCCCCTCCTCGGAACGGGCCTGGTTCGAAGCCATGTGTTTGCTGGTCATCTACAAGCTACACAATCAGGTATTAAACTCCACTCGCAAATTCTTACTTTGCTCTATATTTTCATGAAATAGTAACCTTGACAAAACACGAAGAGAAGAAATATGAACGTTATAATTTACTTACGTTTGCGACGCACTCGAAAGAATCCATTTTCCCGTCCATTTCGGCCTATTTATCACTGACGGAGGTTCAAGTAAAGTACTTCCTGTGTGTGTGTGTGTCCTCTTTACCAGTGGTGGAAAGGTAAGACACTAAGATCTCCTGAGTCTCGAACGAAGAAAAAGCCACGAGCCACAATCCTTAGCGTAAACACGAAACTGATATTTCATAACCGATTTTGTCTTATTTATATGGCAGGGCTGGGGGGGGATGCTATACGGGGTTCAGATTTCCTTAATCCTGTCCTACCAAAACAATAACGCCACAGGGGTCATTTCAAACGTTTTCCCGCCCATCTCAACCATTTCTATAGCCATGTTTAACCTGCATGGAAAGTCAATTCCTTCTCGACAAGATATCTGTTTAAGAGCTGTTTCAAGCACAAGAATGAAAAATTGTTAGAAATAGAAAAATTGCTAAATGTTGTCCAGAAATGATTCGTTCCTCCATGCATTTCTAAGGGGAAGGATTCGTGTAATGGAAGACGATTGGAGGACATGACGGAGTGCCCTGATTGGCTGAGCCATGTATACCTCCCTGAGACAATTGGACACACCACATGAATCTGTTTCAGCTACACCTCTTTCCAACCATTATATAAAAAAATATTCTGGCCGATACATGAGCAAGAGATCTTGCTGGTATACCGTTAGCTGAAATACCAACAAGAAAAAAAAAGTATTTGCACTTTATGCATTCATTATGTTATGAGTGTGTAATCAAAAATATCAGCTCATATATTCTGTTAGAGCATGAGACGATACTACAATTCTGGTTGCTTGAAAAAGTCACACTTTGTGACTTTTTCATTTTCTACTGGATATTAAATGAAGAATTTTATGTCAGTAACAACAGGGCTCATTTAATGACTGGAAGCGTAAATTTTCACTTAGTGATATTTTCACGGCGGACATTATTGTTTAAACAGCAACGTCACTTCGTATGATCCTTCATCCATGCTGTGCACTGAAACGAAAAACGATAAGTTTCCTTTGAAACTGCTGATTCAATTTCGCACATCTACATATTTTCTGTAAGTCTTAGTTTCTGCCACACACACACACACACACACAAACAGTAAAAAGGGTGGGTGGGGGCAGGTGGTGATTTCATTGAAATACTCAGAATATACTTCTTCCCAACTTTAACAAATTTTTATATGGGTCGCCGTTGTGAATGAGTCGTCTCCATCGATTTCTGTCCTGTGCATCGTTCTCGTTAATACCTTTCCATAACATATCTTCCCCTACACAATCACTCCATCTCTTTCTTGGTCTTCCCTTCTTCCTTCTACCCCGCACTTCCATTTCCATCGTATGTCTTCCAACATGATGTTCCTCTCTACGTAACAGGTGCCCATATCAGAATATATATTTGATAATATTATAAGTCAGACTGTATTTGACAGGACATATCTTGTTCACTTTGAGCATTGTGTAAATGGAATCATCTGTTTACGAATAAAATACGAACTACACCATAAATCAGGCAAAGGAAAGTTAAAAGCCATGAGAATTTATTCTTTCATTTGTTGGTAACATATAAGCTATAAGATAGCAACCACTAACCAGATGGCACTGCATATGCTCTTAAAAAGTTACATTTAATTAAAGCTTTATATTTAATGAGGCAA
Source organism: Macrobrachium nipponense (assembly GCF_015104395.2). Classification (NCBI taxonomy): domain Eukaryota; kingdom Metazoa; phylum Arthropoda; class Malacostraca; order Decapoda; family Palaemonidae; genus Macrobrachium; species Macrobrachium nipponense. Next base: position 107,105,567 of record NC_061110.1, read on the forward strand.
CAATATTGGGAATGCACGGGAGATCATTTTTCATTACATAATTGCGTTATAGTGCAAAGCAAAAAGAAATTACAGGGACCGACCATTCCATGTAGTACATTTTTATAGTATTACCTGTTTTCTCTTTAGTATTGTGTCATAATCTATTCGTAACTTCAGTTGTATTTGTATAAGAAGTTGTATTTTTTCGATGTCTATCACAGCATGTTTAGTCAATTATTTTAAAGCATGCAATGCTAATAATATAAACTTGTACTAATTTCTATGAATCCTTTCTTAAAAAAAGAAAAAACTTTGCTGTATTCTAGGAAAACGAGTAAAAATTTGATGTTCCTATTGTGAAATAGTAATTAAAATGTACATGACAATTTCTCTGACAGTTTATGAACCAAGACCGGAAATATGCTGATATTTGGAGCACCAAAAATATATATAAACGGAGATGAGAGATTTCGTGTCCAATGGTACTGAAAAATACAAAATATAAAAAATCTTCGTTTTGGCCCCGGTTTGTCATGTTTCACTTGTAAAGGGGTGGTTGTGGATTTTTGGCTCAGGTTTGGCCGAGAAAAAACGTGACAAGGGTTGAAGACTGTTAAGATGGCAACTGGGGTAAACCAGTTAAGGAAACCAATTTTAAATACGCAAGCCAGTACATTTCTCAAAATAAGCAAAGGATAAACAGAGCCTACTTTTATGACTTGTCAATCTATCCCCGCCCTTTTAATCCAGCATTTTCCAAAACAATATGCAGATGTGGAACAACGACTTTGGCAGGATTAAACTTATCCTTCGATGGGACCTACCTGGGTAGACATTCGGTTTTACATTTACGTTGTATCTTTAAACCGGAAATGAATAACACATATGACTCAGACAGAGCCTCCGTGTCTGTTTTGAAATAAAAGAAACAGAAGGAAAGAAAGAAAATAGGAAACGACGAGGACTTCCTTTTATTCCTGTAAGAGCCAATGTTTTCCGAAGGACTTTTTGACCATCTTTATCAGCGTCGCTGACTGACCTGGCCTCACGGATTAGTGAAGGATTCATATGGTCACGTATCTCTACAAATCTAGCCTCCTTGGGTAGACCCCGGCTTAGACACAGGGTCTAGAGATTAGATCGTGAGTTGGCCATTCTTTGTGGCCATGACTTAATCGGATCATCGCCTTCTTGAATTCCCAGTAGACCGGTAAAGGCGGATTCCAGAACCTTCCTTCTTGTTCGGACAACTGTTCTTGCGAGAAACAGTTCAGCTTCACTCTCACGATGATGATGAAACTGTTCAACCAATAAAAGAAAAAAAAAGTGTTTTTATGTTACTTCAAACAATGACTTTTGTTCTTATTATTCCTCTTTTGATAACCAGCGCTGTTCATAATGGGAATTATTTTCCCTGATATCACATGTATGAAGAAATTAAGTAGTATAATTTTTCTTTTTTTCTTAACTAAACGCAATTTTCGGGTCTTATGCTCTCAGTCCAACACAAATTAACATTTTGGATAAAACTCCTCTTGCTTTGAACTTCCTCCGATTTTTCTACTATGGCAAATACTCCTTTTGGTTCACTCGACAATTATTTTTTTTTCAAAACTAAACGAGAGACGGCAGAAAGAAAAACTACCACAAGTTTATTTGTTAAAAAAACAGCCCATCACCTACAATTGCTATAGCTAATTGCAGGTAAATACCCATCCCTTTTTATTTTATAAATATATATATATATATATATATATATATATATATATATATATATATATATATATATATACATATATATATCAATAGAGGGATCCACAGTAATATCCTTGTTTAATCTAGATATAATATGTTTATACAAAGCTTAAAGCTTTCGTCCATCCTCCTGTGGACTTGATCACTAAGGCTTAGTGATCAAGTCCACAGGAGGATGGACGAAAGCTTTAAGCTTTGTATAAACATATTATATCTAGATAAACAAGGATATTACTGTGGATCCCTCTATTGATTTCTTAGAAGCACGATACAGTGTTTTTATATTGCACACACACACATATATATATAATATATATATATATATATATATATATATATATATATATATATATATATATATATATATATATGTATATATATATATATGTATATATATATATATGATGTGTGTGTGTGTGTGTGTGTATAAATTTTCTTTTTTTTTAGTGTTTGGGAATGTGGACGGTTGTTTCTTCCTTGGTAAATAATGACAAAAGAAAATTCTTGTCACAAAATTGGGTGATCAACTACAGCGATTCCACACATTAAAATAAAAAAGGTTTTTAGTTTTGGTTTTGCTTAATCCATTTTTTTTTTTTTTTTATTTCCCATTCCATTTTTCACCCCCACCCTTAGTCCATCCCCCGCTGTTCCATCCTCTCCCCCCCCCCCCTCCCTGCTCTAGACGGCTGACACGTTGCGAAACGGTACTTGGAGCTTCTCTGACATTCATGATTTATGTGGCGAGCTTCGAATTCAGTTTTCTTCTCTTTTGGGTCACCTAAATGACCTATTTTCAACACTTGATCACTAAGAACTAATTGAAATATATCGTCTATTCCAAAATATTTATTTGCATTATCATATTGAATTTAAAATCTAAAATTAAATTCGATTTGGTCCCAGGTGTATGCGGACTTCAGTTATAAATCAAGGGTTTTTTTTTTTTTTTTTTTTTTTAGAAAGGGTGAAGGTAACCTCTTGTATACTCGTTGTACTCATAAAAAATTTATTAAAAAGGAAAGACAAGTCATAAGTACCTGTCAACATTTACAATGCGCAGCAATAACAAGAAAGCATTAGTGTTTTTATCTCCAAATTAATTTTCCAAGAAAAATATGAAAGAGATAATGACCACAGTCTTCCTTCTCTCATTCTATCAAGACTGTATAAGACAAAAGCAAAAAAAACAGTCCACTGGTTTTGAATGACTCCTCGTGTAAAGACAAGGACAGCAGAAGTACATTGTTTGAACACTGAGCTACTCTTATAATTTCTTCTAGGAATTAATACTCTTTCGTGCCAAAAAAAATTATCAAAATTAATCTAAATTAAACTTAATGAATATCCTCATCAAAATTGACTAGGGTATTTCCGATGGCTCACTGTATGCATACAAATATTAATGCTCGTTGATGAAACAATATCTTTCTGAACGATATATCAATAATATGCTAACGACGATTTAAACTACTAAATAAAATTGAATCTAATTCTAAATGAAAGCGTGTATTAAACTTCATTAACGTTTATGAACTAGCAAGGGAAGTGCAGTAATAACATGGCAAAATTTCCTGCATCGTATCATTCGAGACATTCAGATATTCCCAGCCTTATATTTTCCTAGAGTTTACCCTAAGCTGGGAGATAGGTCCAAGTATTACCTTGATTATCATAGCATGCTTCTTATGTTATAAAAAAATTATCAAAAACTCTACGTAGTGATAGCTGCCCCTCACAATTTACGTGAAAAACACCCACCCAGCTTTAGTTTCCATATATAAACTACAAAAATTCAAAACGACTATTTTCTGAGTGTATTCATAGAGGAAGATGACCATACTTGGAAAAAGAAACAGACAATAATGTGAGTTTGGGGATCTATATTTAAGACAGTTTAAGAAAACAAAATCAACACAAAGAAGACACAATATCGACATCCCATTTCTTTCATTCTCTTCCATATAAGAAGATCCTTATCAAATCAATAGATTCTATAGTGAGTGAGGCTCTATAAAAAGATATAGATCATAACATAGTTTACATGCAATTTAAATACAATTAGTACATGTTAGCAAATCTACGAAGTAATACATAAATATGTACTCTTACTAATCACAGTCAATATCATTTCAAAACATAGTGTGTGTGCTTGTATGTATGTATGTATATATATATATATATATATATATATATATATATATAATATATATATATATATATATATATATATATATATATATATACAAGATGTACATCATGTAACAGAAATCCAATATTACCAATTACACCACATCAGTGCATGTCTACAAACTTCACAAGCCTGGAAGACAAGACATCCTTGTATGGAATCCCATGTCTCCGAATGCTCGCTGCAGCCAGGCATTGCAAAGAGGTGTGACGAACAACATTCACCAGTTGAGAGACAGGCTGCCCTCGGGAAGCTCTCAAAGAGGCAAAAGTTTGCCCCTGACTATTCATTGCGTCTAGGTGAGCCCCGCCCGACAAGAGGGCGTCTACCACACCTTTAGGACACTCTTTATTCTTGGCGAGCTCGTGGAGGGGCGAGTTACCATAACGGTCAGTGAAACTAGGATCAGCGCCAGTCTCTAACAGAAGGTCTACGACTTCTGCCCTGTTGCTGGCTGACACCGGCTGTATAAAATTATCAATGTCTTTAAAATGTTTTGAGCAAGAGTAATGAAGAAGAGCCCCGCCCATGTCATCTCTAGGCTCCATCTTAACTATTTTATGCAGCGCCCGTTTAAATGTGTGGCACTGATGGTCAGTGATGTCGGGCTGTAACCTTACAAACGGCACTAATAAATGCAAGACTAAACAGAGAAACTGGTCAAGGTGGAATACGTGACTCCTCTCTGTATAGACGTAGGCACACCTTAATCCCCAAATAATGAGCTCTGTTTCCTCGATACATTTTTCAAATGCAAGCAAAAATTCCTCAAAATATTCCTTAGGCTTATAAATGCTTCCACGGACGTACTTAGTTTTTGTCATTTGGCTAAAGAATATAATAAATGACTTGAAGTGAAACAGTCTATTATGATCTAGAGGGTTTAAATGATTTCTTTGCATATCGATGGCGTGAACAGTCAAGTTGATGCATCGTTTAAAATCAAGGCGAGTTGCGTAATCAAGCCCTGTTCGCCTAATAATCCTCAGTGTGTCCAAGTGTCCATGGCCTAAAACCCTTGCCATCACGAGAAGAGCCTGCTCTTGAACTGCATCATCATCTAGTCCTATATTTTCTAATTGGTGCAAGTGGACGACTTTCGCGTCAGCTCCTCGTGTGTAGGGGATGACAAACTATCCTCAGCTTTCGGATAAGTCAAGACACCATTCACGTACCTGGAAATTTATTGATTCTTTTAGTTTAAACGAATAAAAAAAGAGGAATATGAAGGTGCTAAAAATCACATAAAAAAACTTATGTTGTTAATCAGTCATTGAGCAAACTATAAAAAGCTGTCATGAACAACTTACTTCATACTCATTGCTGCTTTCCAGTAATATATAGTAATTTAGCTTAAACAAATAGAAAAAATATTAATGAGCTAAGAATCACATGAAAAAAAAATTCTTATTAATCAGTCATTAAGCAAATTATAAGAGCTGTCATGAAAAACTTACCTCATACTCATTGCTGTTTTCCAGTAGTAGATAGCAACAACTATATCACCCGTCCGATTGTAAATGGAAGCGCCCAGTACCTCCAGTGCATCGGCTTTCTCTCTCACAGATACCAGATCTGCTCTGGTTACTAGACGTTCCACCAAGTCTATATGACCAAGAGAGCTCGCAGAAATCAAAGGCGTTAATCCTGGTAAAGAAAAAATAACGCTGAGAATCAAGGAGTCCATGGCGCTCTTCAGTTTAATTTTGTCAGTGATCACGTGAATCCACTCAAAAAGAAAATATTCGTAACACTAGAACCGGTTTACATCTTGCAATCAAAACCTAAAACTAGGAATTCCTAAACCAATAAAAAAACATAGCATAAAATCTAATAAAATGAGCATATAAAAACGCCAAAATATAGAAAGTAAGTACTTTATATATTTTGGCGCTTTTATGGGCTCCTTTTATTTGATGGAATTATGTTGTAACAGAACATTTTTACCAGTCAAATAGCATAAAATATCAATCAACATTGCATATGTAAGCAATGGAAACTAGATCGGTCAATTTCTGGACAAGATGAGTTCTGAATACGAATAAGAAAAATATCTAAGAACATTCAACTTGAAACGAAGAATTTTCAACAAGACCCACCTGAGTCGTCGGCATCCATTCGAGCCTTGTGATCCAGCAAAAGTTCCGTTACAGCCAGATGACCTGCATCTGCAGAGGCGTGCAGTGCGCTTTTTCCTGTTAGATCTTTCCTGTTCACATCAGCGCCAGCATCCAAGAGGTACTTCACGATTTTCAAATGACCATTGACGGAAGCGAGCATCAGACTATTGACGCCCTGATGATTTGCGGCCTCAATGTCTGGGGGAATGAACAAAAACATAGAAGAATATGTATAACTATATTTCCGAACTCTGGATAAACAATACGTGCATGGCAGTAGAAAAAGAAAAGTAGCACTTGACCTAAGCAAGCTACAGCGAATATTTGCCCAAGTAATGAAAAAGTGAACATGGTAACGCTTATATAAAATATTAAGAATAATAAAGTAAAAACTCACCTGCTCCGTGTTCCACAAGAAGTCTGACAACAAAGAAGTGGCCATTTGCGCATGCTGATCGCAACGGTGAGCTATGGAAACTCGTAACGCCATTTGGATTAGCCCCTTTGCAAAGGAGAAATTCAACTACCCAGGAGTGGCCTACATTACTAGCACACCATAAGGGAGTTACTCCACTTGCAATAAGACTACCCTGGATTGAAACTGCAAAGAAAAAGAACAGATGTCTAAGTATATACGCCTGATGTTGCAAATGACGAAGTAATCTCATTAAAACTGATAAAGTTTTCAGAGGCTTGTGAAAGCCGTCTATTGATGTACAATGAAAATGACATACCTGATCCTACTTCTTCTATATCTGCGCCTCTGTAGTCAACAAGAATCGTGACACAGAATGTATGTCCAAGAAGAGCAGCCGTGCACAATAAAGAATTTTCTCTCTTATTGGCCTTCTCATGGCAAGAATTATTGCGCGATGCAGCCGACTGAAAATTCATAGTACAAGAATGAGATGACTGGAAGTAACAACGACACAATAATAATAATAATGATATTCATAATAATGACAAATATGTTGATTTCTCACAAGAGTGCTCACGTATCTTCTTGTTGATAAACAGGATAACTTGAATTCGGGGGACATGAGTTTTGTTTTAAATACTTATTCCGTATTGATTGAGTCGGATTCCGTACCATTCTAGCGCCAATGAAAAATTATATGGATTCGCCTCAGACTCGCTACCGCATCACCACAACTCAATCTTCATCATTACAAAATGAAAAGAAAAACGATATAATGATAAACTGTGACGGAAACAAATTGGTTAAAAATCAATTTCTAGATGTGGAAGGCTAACTTACTCGAAAAAGCAGAAATGGCGTTAAACCAAAGGAAAAAAAAAATTATCTTTCGTTATGATTTTGGTACATTAGAGATAGAGATTCCAGAGTATGTGTATGATGTGTTTGCTTAAAACAGCGTGTGTGTATGAGGTATGTGCTTAATAACTCTGGTAGTTGAGAGGAAATGCTTTTAAGAAAAAATAAACCCATAGATTATTTTTTTTTCTCGGATAATGTAGAGAGTGGGGCATATGACGTTGTCGTGGGTCTTAGTGAACTAAAATGGAAATGTCTTTATCAAGGAAGTTTAGCGTATGTCTTCAACTTGTATCAGCGAAAGCATCTATACACATGCACATAGAGAATTGCAGACTAATATAGCAAAGCAAATAGCCGCAAGATGCAAAGGAAATTTGAGTAAGCTACATACTATTTTCCAAAAACAGCTTAGGAAACCTACAAAAAATTAATCTATTTTTTTCGATCAATAATTACGATAAGAACCTTTGGCAAATGGCCCCGAAAATTAACTAGATGTAAAGAAGAATTTCAGTAAGAAACTCGATGTTTATTTAATCTAAAAATAAGTCTGGAAAACTAGAAACTGTAACTGAAACACAACGGTTAAGCAAAACATGGGGAACCATTACGTCTTACTCAGACACTTTAATTATTTGAAAAATAACTGCATGCCTAACGACTACTTATTCCTCCCAAATGTTGAACCTTTTTCCAAATAAAAACGAAAAAAAACGAAGCTAAATCATTGCATAACGAAAATTAACATAATTCAAAAAAACTCTACATAAGATATTCTTTATTAACAGCATCAATAAAATGGATCATAGAAGAATAAACGGTTCCTTTAGGTGGTGTTACCTCGTTTTTATAAACAACAGAAACTATCAACCTAAATTAATGTATATTCTACCCGCTAATATTAACAGAATTAGATTCACAGATTATGTCAGGAAGTATTAACATCCGATCCCAATTTCTTATTCTAATTGATTTTTCACATGAACTAGCAAAAAACCGAAACCTGGAACAAATTGTAAGTAAGGAGAGAGAGCGTTTGAACATTGTGCACCAGGACTATACAACAAAAGGGAACTAGAGATCCTCCTGTTCTGCAGGAGCTATGATAATGGTGAAGAAACACTAAAAGACAAGTGGGAATCATTCCTGTGAAGAGCTGCACACCAAACCAAACAAAGTGAAAAAAGTAAGAAGAAAAAAAATAATGTTTTAAGTTCACTTACCTTCGTGACGCATACGAAAGAACCTGCTTTTCTATCCATTTCTGCTTATTCTTTCACATGCAGAAGTCCACCGTAAAGCACTTGCATGTGTCCTCTTTACCAGCGGTGGAAGGCAGCAAGATCTTCGATACAGCTGAGTCTTGGACGAAGACAGAAAACGTACGAATATGCTGACTTGCTAAGCTAAAACACGAAACTGAAATTTCTTATCCATTCTGGTCTTATTTCTAATGGCATGAAGAGGCGGGGCTAAAATAGCCTCAAACCTTAGACCATTGGTCACCCAAAGTTCCTTTCACTCGTTTGCCTTCCCATCTCAACCATTTCTAAGAAAGTTGACTTACATTGAAAGTAGGTTCTCTCAAGTACAAGGTATACAGTTAAGATAAGTTTTAAGGACAGTATAAGGGTACGACACAATCAGAAATAACATCTTGTTAAATGTTGTACATCCGTGATTCATTCCTCCATGCATTTCTAGGGGAGGGATTTATGTGATGACGATGGATGATGGGCGTATATAATGGAGTGTTCTGATTGGCTGATCCAGGTATGCCCCCGGGAGTCAAATAGACACACCCCGTTTCAGCCAAATATATGCTGATATACAGAAAAAAATACAGGCCGCTCTATGAGCAAGAGACCGTGATGGCATACCGCCAGCTAAATCATAAACAGCAAGGAGAGAAAGCATTTGCACTGTATGCATTCATTACATTATGGGTGTGTGATAAGAAATAACTGATCATATATTCTGCCAAGGCATGAGACGATACTGCATAATCTGCTTGCAGGAGCAGAAATTTGGCTGCCTAAAGGGAAACTTGATAAAAGAACATCAAGTCACAGACTACCATTTGGTGATGTCATTTTCCCTGCAGGCATTGCTAAGCGAAGAGCAACTTACTTAGTTTGATGCTTCTAGAGGTAAAAATAAAAAATACATGATTTTTTTCATAAACGGACACCAACAATAATAATAAAACTAGAACGGAAACATGCTGATGTAAGGAACGTCCGAAAAATGTGTAAACAAAGATGACATAGTCTCGAAAAAGGTAGTGGGAGATAGAAAGGAAAGAAAGCCAGAGGAAAAGATGCAGAAAGAAGTTTGGAGATGGTTAAGATTGTAAATCTTTGGGAGGATTAAACATATTTTTGGATGGGTCCTACCGGGTTAGGACCAGAGGAGATTTGACCACTCTCTATGGTTTTGTGTGGTCCACACTATTATACTTTTAGAGCAGCTTAGCCTCTCTCCCATGTTGATGTTGAAACTGTTCAGCTAATTAGAAAGGTGATTTTATGAAGTATCGAACGATGGTCTCATTCTTGAACTTTTTCTTTGGGCGAAAAGAGCTGATCACAATAGCAACATTTTTTCCAGATAATATACATGTAAAAATTAGGCCTTTAATTTTCCAAGTCCTTTTTTTCGAATTCATCACAATTTCGGGTTTTATAAATTCATTCTCATATGTTAGCATTATGTTTAAAAATTATGTTACTTTGAAGTTAATCAGATTTCACTACTAAGGCGAATATTCCTGATACTTCTTCACTTTCTTTACACTTTTTCGTTCACAACTGAAGGAGAAAAGACTGAAAATCAATAATGTTAGTTTGTTGACCATTTTTTTTCTAGTCATCGAAGTGTTCGATAGTATGATGAAGCCTTGTTCCTCCCTGGTAGACGATAAAAGATTGTCTCAACTGAATGATTAGATGCTGTCTTCTATCGCAATTCCTAACATAGGCAAATGAGGTAGGTTTTTAGAAGAAAAGTGTCTCCAGTTATTAATATTTTGTCATCCCATTTCCCCTTCTTCTTCTTCGATTCCCGTCCACTGTTACTCAAAGGCAAATGTGGTTAGTTTATAGAAGAAAAGTGTCTCCAGTTATTTTATTTATTTTTTTCCATCCCATTTCCCCTTCTTCTACTCGTCCTATGTTCCTCTCCCTGCCCCATTGCGTTATGACAAATACTATTCGTAATCGGTTACTTTATATTTGTGAATAATCACACGATAATCAGCCAGACAGCACATTGGGCATCCTTACTGGTTTCTCAACATTAGTTAATAAAATTTGTCATGAGCGTTCGATTTGGGTTCTCTTCATTCTTAGGCCACTTCAGTGACCTGTTTTCCTTTCTTGTAAAGTGCAAAAGTTTTCAATAATTCACGGATGTTGTAATAAAATACGAGGATTTTGAATTTATTATAAATAAGACACAAGGTTTTTCTTGGAATAGTAATGATAATAATGAAATCAAGACTTTTAGCTTTCTCAGTTTTCAGAGTAGGATGTATATATCCCGGTTGTGTTAGTAGTAATGATTTTCTAATAGCGACATACATACATACATACATACATATATATATATATAATATATATATATATATATATATATATATATCAATATTATATTGATATAATTTATATAAATATAAATATAATAATATATATATATATATTATATATATAATATATATATATATAATATATATATATATGATATATATATATATATATATATATATAATATATATATATATATATATATATCATATATATATATATTATATATATATATATATATATATATATATATATATATATATATGTATATATATATCTATATATATATATATATATATATATATATATATATATATATATATACATACGCACGCGCACACGATGTATAAAGATTATAATTCCCTACATTTTACCCGATTTACCCTTTCCAGATATGCGTATCCAAAACCTAATCAGCGAATCTCGTCCATAAAAAAATCAGTAGTCTCATCAGTTTTACTTCCTGTGCATATCGACGCATTTTTCATAGCAACTGAAGAACATTTCAATTATTAATTGTTTTTTACATTGTAAGTTAAGAAGATATATTTTTCGTTTTTACTAACTGTGCAGATCGATGCACTTTACATAGAAATTTGTACATTTCAGTTATTAAATATGGAAACAATGTGTTTATTTAATCATCATTTTTTTTAGTTACTTATTACAAAAGACAACATTTTTTTTTTAAATCATTAGTTAAGTATTTTACGATATCCGTACCTTATTCATATTTCGTTCTGTTAACTGCACTAGCTACAATTGCCTACACTGTTGACAAACAACAAAATTACAACAGATGACAGTTTCGAATAATAAACATACATATTTTCACGCTAATATCAGCTACTTCACGAGTTTCCACATACATATTTCCATGAAACTAATAAGATTTGCTTATTGGAAAACGAAAGACAAGTACTAAATGCCAATCAGCATTTATAATTCACAAGAGTGGAATGAACGAATTAGTGCTTTTATCTCCAAATTGACATTCCAAGAAAAATAAGATAGCAGATAATGATCACTTCTTTCTTCCTCTCATTCTATCAAGACAAAAGTCTAAAAACAGTTCGCTTGTTTTGAATGACTCATCGTGTAAAGACCAGGACAATGGAAACGCGTTGCTTGAACGCTTGAACTGCTTCCCTTTCTGGCTTAAAGTCAATTAGCAAATTGATCTGAACTAAACATAAGGCATTATGTCATTCAAGTAGATTAGGTCTAGCTGCGATGGCTGAGACTTGTCTTTATATACGATTATTGCATTAACTAGGTGATGGCGCAGTATCTTATTTCACTATATATTAATAGCACGCTTAGGACGATTTTAGCTACTGTATTAGACCTAAACGCAATAATCTTTATGAAGATGAAGTAACGTAATATGGTTTGTTCGCGCTTAGATGAAGAAATGTACTTTTAAGTCTAGAGAGATTAATCGTGGGAATAAGATCGTAAGAGAAATGCGGTAATAAGTATGCCATACGTTGGTATATGATATTCAAGATGACAAATATATTCAAGATATTCAAATATTCCCAATTTAATATTTTCGTAAAACTTACTTTCAGCGGAAAGATAGATCCAAGTGTTACCTGGATTATCTTTTCGTTCTTCTTATGACATTAATTATAAAAACAGCTTTCATGAGAAAATTATAAATCACTATCCAGTGACTACTGCGCCTCTCAATGTGACAGATCCTCCCAGCGACTTTTAGTTACCCTGTTACCTATAAGAAATATATGTTTTTTTTTTTTTTTAATAGAGGAAGATGACTACTTAGAAGTAAAATCAAACTACAACTCGATTTAAGGGGATATATATTTAAGAGTTTAATAACACAATATCATATTTATGATATTGTGTTATATAAGATCGTTATCAATATTAATTACAGTAAATCACGACCAATAACCAGGCTCGTATCTGTGATTCGACACGTTATTTATTAGTTCTTGGAATTAAAGAGACAAATTTTCTGGAAGCGATAGCAGTAGGAAAAACATTGCTGAAAGAAATACCGCGAAAAAGAGATGATAAAAGAAACATAGGTATGAATACCAAATGGGAACTCCTTCCACATCTTTGTAAAGTCAGTGATTTCTACAGTCAGTGAGGCTCTATGAAAAGATATATATGAAAAGTATACTGTCACCATACATACACTGCACACTAGAATATAGTTTCCGTACAAACACAATTATTATATATTAGAGAATCTTCGAGGTTATAGTAAACTATGTACAGATAATGATTACATAGCCAATGTAATTTCAAAACAAATATACAAGAAATTTTCTAAATACAAGCACATTTAATGTATACATCATGTCACAGAGATCCAACATTACCGATGCACAAAATGTCTATCACATCAGTGGATGTCTACAATCTTCACAAATCTGGAAGGCAAGACATCCTTGTAAGGAATCCCATGTCTCCGAATGCTCGCTGCAGCCAGGCATTGCAAAGAGGTGTGACGAACAACATTCACCAGTTGAGAGACAGGCTGCCCTCGGGAAGCTCTCAAAGACGCAAAAGTTTGCCGCTGACTATTCATTGCGTCTAAGTGAGCCCCACCCGACAAGAGGGCATCTACCACATCTTTGAGACACACTTTATTCATGGCGAGTTCGTGGAGGGGCGTGTTACCTTCGTGGTCTGTGGCACTAGGATCACAGCCAGTCCCTAACAGAAGGTCTACGATTTCCGCTTTGAGAATGACAGACGCCGGTATTATCGAATCTCCAACGCCCATAAATTTTCTGGAGCAAGCCATGTGCAGCAGAGTCGAACCCGAGGAATTCCTGGGATTCAACTTCACCAGTTTGTACAATGCTTCTTTCACCGTCTCCCACTGAGATTTTGTGAGGCCAGGCTGTATACTTATAAACGGTAGTAATAAATGCAAAGCTACATTCATAAACCGGCGAGGGTTAAATTCACGTTTCATCCTTACATGATCGCCAGCATTATTTAATGAAGATATAAATAGTTCTAATTCTATTACGACTCTATCAAATACACACATAAAATCATCAAAATATTCTCTCGGGTTATAATTCCCGATACGGGCGTTCTCACTGTTTGTCATAAATCCAAACAAGCCAACGAACGACTCGAAATGAAAGATCCTACTCTCCTTTAGTGGATGTAGATGATTGCGTTGTGTATCGATGGCGTGAACCCACAAGTCAATGCACATCTTGAAAGCACCTTCATCTACATAATTAAGCCCCATTTCCCTAATACTCGTCATTGTTTGCATGTGGCCGGAACCTAAAACCCTTTCCATCACGAGAAGCGACTGCAAATGAATTTCCTCAGGGTCTAATTCTATATCTTCTAATTCCTGCAAGGTGGCGACCTCACTGAATTCCTCTTGTGAAGTACCTGACAAATTATCCTCAGATTTTGGATAAATCAGGGCGCTGTTGACATACCTGGGAATATATTCCAACATTTTAGGTTTGCAACTTAAGAAGAAATACAACTGTAGTTAGTCAAGTCAACAAAGAATAGATCAGTGCAGTCAGGTTCATACTATGCATTGCAAAATGAAAAGGCTCCCAGTATTATCAATGAATCAACGATGAAATCATAAAAGCGTCTCATGAAAAACTTACCTCTGACTCATTGCTGATGTCCAGTAGTTGATTGTAGTGACCATATCTTCCGTTTCGATGAAAAGGGAAGCTCCAAGTAGCTCCAATGCATCGATTTTTTCTCTTATAGTTATCAAATCATCTCTGGTCACTAGATATTCTACCATGTCTTTGTAACCACGACTGCTTGCAACCAACAAGGGTTTTATTTCTGGTAAGGGAAAGCAATGAGAATAAAACATTTATAGCTTTGCCTTGTTTCATATTTATATCACTGGAATAGAGTTAGGTACATCTTGCAAACAACCGTAAACTATTAGTTCTTTGTCCGAAGCCGAAAAAAAAATATTTGATGGAATATTAATCAACTTATCACATGCCAGCATTCGAAACCACATCGGTCAAGTTCAGAATAAGATTTCGATATCTGTAAACAGAAGAATCTAAATCAGGACTCACTTTCATGACCTCCACATGTCCTGCTTCTGAGCAGTAATGCAGTGCGCTTTTCCCGTTTTTATTTTTATTGTTCACATCAGCACCAGCATCTAAGAGGCACTTGACAATTTCCAAATAGCCGTTGAAGGAAGCTATCATCAGTGAAGGGACAGACCTTTCATCAATTGCATCAATATCTGAAAAAAATATACCGATGAATACGAGCCAAAGCAAGAATTGGGATACCTGGATTTGGGATATCTATAACTGCATTGCAGTAGACAACAAAATATAGCACTTGATGTGAGCAAGCTTTAGCGAATATCAGCCCAATCAATATACGTATAACAAAGCAGAAACTCACGTGCTCCGTGTTGCACAAGCAGTCTGACAATATGGAGGTGGCCTTGCGCACATGCTGCTCCCAATGGAGAGCTTTCGAAAGTAGTAACGCCATTTGGATTAGCCCCTTTGGAAAGGAGAAATTCAACAATCCGGTAGTGGCCTTCACCACTAGCACACCATAAAGCACGCACTCCAGGTACAAGAATTCCTCGGACTGAAACTGCAAAGAGAAACAGTCCAATTATGCGTCTGATGCTGCAAATTACCTTGTATGTAAAATGTCAAAGCACTCTCTGAGAAGATTGTAGTTTTCAAATATCTCAGTACAGTGGGTCAGAGAAAGCTAACTTTCGAAGACCATAAAAAATGACATACCTGTTCCCAGTTCTTCGATGTGTGCATTTTGGGATTCAACGAAGAATCTGACGCAGTTTTCATGTCCACGAAGAGCTGCCATGCACAATAAAGAACGTTTTTCCTCCTTGGCCTTCTCATGGCAGCGCTCAGTGCCCGATGGAGATGACTGAAAATACACCGTACAAGAATGAGATAAAAAACAAAATTAATGCGGTTTCATCAACAGCAGCAGCAGCAACAACAATAATAATAATAATAATAATATAATAATAATATATCATAGGAACACTAGGCACGATCCTAAGATCTCTGAAAAGGAACCTAGAAAAATAGATGCCGAAGTAGCTCCAGGACTTATACAGAAGAGTGTGCTACTAGAAACAGCGCACAAAATGAGAAAAGTGATGGACTCGAAGAGGCAAAAGGCAAACCGGAACCCCACACTAAAAAAGAATAACACACAGTCCGAATAGGATGACTATGAATAAAGAAACTGAGTTAATAATAATAACAATGATAATAATAATAATAATAATAATAATAATAATAATAATAATAATAATAATAATAATAATTAAGAATACTCGTTAAGCATATCAGCAGCATGAGTCCTGAAATGGAGAAACAATTCCACAGTTATGTATATGAACCACATCTAGATAAATCTGTACAGAGAACTGTGCATTTCTCTTTTTCAATAACAGCATTACTGTTAATAAGTTGATGTCTCAAAGAGTACTCTTTATAATCTGGATGACATACATTCTCTGTGTGGTCATAATATGCGCACGAAGATTCTCGTTAAAAAATATTGCATTCAGAGAGAAGCTTCTCTCGGCGGGTGAAATACATCAAAATGATGGCCTATGTGCCATAATTGCGGAGTATTGTATCCATTTCTTTGAACTATTTCACTGTCTTTCTATTCAAATTATAGCTTTCAAATACATAAATCACGTTCAGAGTATTCTACCCGATACCGATAAAACAAAGTGAATGGATATGTAGAAATAATAGTCTTGCTTATGAACATGGGAATAACAGTAGAAGCTATTTCGTGTCGAATAATAACGGAAATATTTATCGCATTGGCTATTTGCTTCCTTGCTGAATTCTTGTAGCCCTTCTTTGTAATGATTGGAAATCAGCTAGTTAACAGTTTCGTAAATGAACCAAACAAAAACTTCTTTCATTTTTCTTCTGAAAATTAAAAAAGGAACCCATAAAATTACTGTGTTTAATGTGTTTACTTATAATTATTTACAAGTAAAATAGAATGTAAATACTTTTAAGTAAACACGTTATACATAGTAATTTTGTGGGTTTCTTTTTCAAGTTTCGTAAAATGTCTGAAATCGTTGCATTCTGAGATCTTTATTACAGAATAGGAAAAAATAGAATATTGTTGGGAATGTCCTCATTAATATCTTATTTCTAAACTGAAAAAATTAATTTGAAGAAAATTTCATGTGTAAGCTTCAACGTTTGATTTGGTGAATAAAGAAATTCGTCTTAGTTTCATTGCTTTAAAATACTTATTCAATATTACTTTAGTAGGAGTCAGTACAGTACTTATTGTTATGCCAAGTACAAATTACTATCAATCCGCCACTGACTCATTTACCTGGATCTTTTTCATTCCAACTTGGAGTCCAAATGGTGTGCGGTGAGCCATGAACAGAAACAAACGGAAAAGTGATAATAGAAATCAAAGTTAAAAAAAAAAAAAAAAAAAAAAAAAAAAAAAAAAAAAGGCCAGGTGTGAGAATAACTATCGTAAGGTAAAGGAGAAGAAAAAGTAAATATATGTTTTCATTTCAGGGGAGGGGATAGAAATTTCACTCCATTGTGTATGAGGTATATGCTAGATAGTTGTCTTTCACGAGAGTTAAGGTCAAAATCATATTGATGGAGATATTACTTAAATTATTAATGTATAAATGAAAAATAAAACAATACAAGAGGAAAATTTCTACGCGGATAATTTAGAATGAGTGAAACGGCAAAACGTTTTAAAACCATCAACAACAAGTTTTTAAGCAGAAGATTATCATTATCTCATCGATTCGGGAAAATCAGAGAGAAATGATTACAAGTTGCAAAAAAATTGATATCAAGAAGAAAAACCCAAAGACAATCATTGTAGAGAGCGAAAAGACGAAAAATGATTGATTCGATGAGGAAGAGAATATAATATTTAAAAAGGAATCTATGTCCAGGAAATCTGGTAAAAAAAGAAAATGACAAGTTGCAGAGTTGCTGTCAATGACAAAGACGAGTATTGATGTCTTTTACTAAATTCACACATATCTGTAAAATACATTATTGACAGCAGAAGTTGTAAACTGAAAACAAAGAATTTCGCAAAACCGGAACGGTATTTGGAAGCCTCTGTTTTCAGTGTTGAGACAATTTTCTTTTATAAAGGTGAATTTTTAATGAACAACAATTCAGTCACGGCATCGTCTATGCTTCTTAGAGATAAGCATTTAATACATACATAAAAAAACTAGTAGAACAACCAAAGAGTTGGAAGGATCATAGGTTGAAGGACTAATCCAGAAAAGACAAAACTGATACTTTGCAAGGGTAGACAATGACCAAAGTCCAAAATGTTCAGATGACACAAAAATATAGAAAATAATTTCAGGTAGTGATAAGGGGAAAATGACTCATCAGAACAATATTTAGACAGGAATCCATATACCAAAAATATGGTACAAATGATCAGAAATTGGAAACAAGTACAAGTTTTTAAAGCTGAATATATCCATTGTAGAAACAGGTGTGATAATTTGATAAGTTTTTTCAAATTCTAGAATCTGGGAAATGAGCTGGAAATATGTATAAGGGAACTAGCATGGCCAATGTACGGTAAGGACCGCAGATTGAAAGACCCTGATCCGAGAAAGATGAAAGATGATAATTTCCCAGCACAGATCAAGACAAATGTGCGAAGAGGAAGAAAGGAATAAAATAAACTCAAAATAAATGAGAAATTCTTTTATCAAATCCCCTCAGCAAAAAAAAAAAAAAAAAAAAAAAACAAAAAAAAAAAAAAAAATTAATACCGTACTGAAAAAATTAACA
>NC_061110.1:107129818-107157318 GCF_015104395.2 Macrobrachium nipponense
ATTTATAATGGCAGCGAGGGGAGGGGGGGATAAAAGACGGGGTTAAGATAGCCTTAATCCTGTCCTACCAAAACTATAACGCCACAGGGGTCATTCCAACCGTTTTCCCGCCCATCTCAACCATTTTTATAGCCATGTTTAATCTGCATGGAAAGTGAATTCCTTCTCGACAAGATGTCTGTTTATGAGCTGTTTCAAGCACAAGAATGAAAAATTGTCAAAAATAGAAAAATTGCTAAATGTTTTACAGAAATGATTCGTTCCTCCATGCATTTCTAAGGGGAAGGATTCGTGTAATGGAAGACGATTTGAGGACATGCCGGAGTGCCCTGATTGGCTGAGCCATCTATACCTCCTTGAGACAATTGGACACACCACATGAATCTGTTTCAGCTACACCTCTATCCAACCAATATATATAAAAAAAAAAATAATGGCCGCTCCATGAGCAAGAGATCTTGCTGGTATACCGTTAGCTGAAATACCAACAAGAAAAAAAAAGTAATTGCACTTTATGCATTCATTATGCTGTGTGTGCAATAAAAAATATCAGCTCATATTCTGTTAGAGCATGAGAAGATACTACAATTCTGGTTGCTTGATAAAACAGACAGCAGCAAATCACACTTTGTGACTTCTTCATTTTGTATTGGATATTAAATAAAGAATTTTATGTCAGTAACAACAGGACTCATTTAACGACTGGAAGCGTAAATTTTCATTTGGTGATATTTTCACGGCGGACATTATTGTTTAAACAGCAACGTCACTTCGTATGATCCTTCATCCATTCTGTGCACTGAAACGAAAAACGATAAGTTCCCTTTGAATCAGCTGATTCAATATAGCACTTCTACATATTTTCTGCAAGTCTTAATTTTTGCCAACACACACACACACACACACACACAAACAGTAAAAAAGGTGGGTGGGGGCAGGTGGTGTTTCATTGAAATACTATGAATATATGGCCAGAATATACTTCTTCTTCTTCTTCTTCTTCTTCTTCCTAGCTTTAACCCATTTTTATATGGGGTCGCCGTTGTGAATGAGTCGTCTCCATCGATTTCTGTCCTGTGCATCGTTCTCGTTAATTCCTTTCCATAACATATCTTCCCCTACAGTAATCACTCCATCTCTTTCTTGGTCTTCCCTTCTTCCTTCTACCCTGCACTTCCATTTCCATCGTATGTCTTCCAACATGATGTTCCTCTCTACATAACAGGTGTCCATACCAGAATATATAGTAGATAATATTATAAGTCAGACTGTATTTGACAGAACATATCTTGTTCACTTTGAGCATTGTGTAAATGGAATCATATGTTTACGAATAAAATACGAGCTACTCCATAAATCAAGCAAAGGAAAGTTAAAAGCCAGGAGAATTTATTCTTTCATTTGTTGGTAACATGTAAGCTATAAGATAGCAACCAGTAACCAGATGGCACTGCATATGCTCTTAAAAAATTACATTTAATTAAAGCTTTATATTTAATGAGGCAACAATATTGAGAATGTAAGAGAAATAATTTTTCATTGAATAATTGTGTTACAGTGTAAAGCAAAAAGAAATTACAGGGGCCGACCATTCCACGTAGTACATTTTTATAGTGTTAGCTGTTTTCTCTTTAGTTTTTTGTCATAATGTACTCCTAACTTCAGTTATATTTGTATAGGAAGTTGTATTTTTTTTCGATGTCTATCACAGCATGTTTAGTCAATTATTTTAAAGCAAGCAATGCTAATAATATAAACGTGTATTAATTTCTATATGAATCCTTTCTTTAAAAAAACTTTGCTGTATTTTAGGAAAACGAGTACAAATTTGATGTTCCTAAAGAGAAATAGAAATTAAAATGTGCATGACAATTTCTTTGACAGTTTATGAACCAAGAACGGAAACATGCTGATATTTGGAGCACCAGAAAAATATATAAACGGAGATGAGAGACCTCGTCTCCAATGGTACTGAAAAATACGAAGTATAAAAAATCTGAGAAAAAAAATACAGAAAAAACGAAGACTGTTAAGATGGCAACTGGGGTAAACCAGTTAAGGAAACCAATTTCAAAAGGGCAAGCCAGTACATTTCTCAAAATAAGCAAAAGGATAAACAGAGCCTACTTTTATGACTTGTCAATCCACCCCTGCCCTTTTAATCTAGTATTTTCCAAAACAATATGCAGATGTGGAACAACGACTTTGGCAGGATTAAACTTATCCCTCGATGGGACCTACCTGGGTAGACATTCTGTTTTACATTTACGTTGTATCTTTAAACCGGAAATAAATAACGTACATGGCTCAAAAAGAGTTTCCGTGTTTTCTTGAAATACAGTAAACAGAAGGAAAGAAAGAAAATAGTAAACGATGATGAGTTCATTTATTCCCGTAAGAGCCAATGTCTTCCGAAGGACGTTTTGGCTATCTTTACCAGCGTGCTCGCTGACTGACCTGGCCTCACGGATTAGTGAAGGATTCATAGGGTCAGGCATCTCTACAAATCTAGCCTCCTTGGGTAGACCCCGGCTTAGACCAAGGGTCTAGAGATTAGATCGTGAAGTGACCAATCTTTGTGGCTGTACCCTTGGCTGTGACTTAGTCCGATTCCCTTGACCTATTAAGGCGGATTCCAGAATCTTCCTTCTTATTCGGACAACTGTTCTTGCGAGAAACAGTTCAGCTTCACTCTCACGATGATGATGAAACTGTTCAACCAATAAAAGAGAGAAAAAAAAAAGTGTTTTTATGTTACTTCAAACAAAGACTTTTGTTTTGATAACCAGCGCTGTTCACAATGGGAATTATTTTCCAAATATCAAATGTATGAAGAAATTATGTCGTATAATTTTTCTTTTTTTCTTTACTAAACACAATTTTCGGGTCTTATGTTCTCAGTCTAACAAAAATTAACATTATGGATAAAACTCCTCTTGCTTTGAACTTCCTCCGATTTTTCTACTATAGCAAATACTCCTCTTGCTTCACTCTACAATTTTTTGTTTAGTTTTCAAAACTAAACGAGAGACGGCAGAAAGAAAAACTACCACAAGTTTATTTTTTAAAACAAAAACCCATCACGTACAATTACTATAGCTCATTGCAGATAAAGACCCATCCATTTTTATATATATATATTATATATATATATATATATATATATATATATATATATATATATATATATATATATATATATATATATATATATATATATATATATATTATATATATATATATATATATATATATAATATATGTGTGTGTGTGTGTGTGTGTGTGTGTGTGTGTGTGTGCATAAAATTTTCTTTTTTTTTTAGTGTTTGGGAATGTGGACGGTTATCTCTCCTTGGCAAATAGTGACAAAAGAAATTCTCGTCACAAAATTGGGTGATTAACTACAGCGATTCCCACACATTTAAAATAAAAAGGTTAGTTTGCTAATCATTTTTATTTTTTTTATTTATTCCCATTTTTTCATTTTTCCCCACCCACCCCCAGCCCCCGGCTTTCCATCCTCTCCCCCCCCCCCCCTGCTCTAGGACGGCTGACACGTTGCGAACGGTACTGGAGCTTCTCTGACATTCATGATTTATGTGGCGAGCTTCGAATTCAGTTTTCTTCTCTCTTGGGTCACCTAATGACATATTTTTCAACACTTGATCACCAAGAACTAATTGAAATATATCGTCTATTCCAAAATATTTATTCGCATTATCATATTGAATTTAAAATCTAAAATTAAATTCGATTTGGTCCCAGGTGTATGCGAACTTCAGTTATAAATCAAGGGAATTTTTTTTTTTTTTAGAAAGTGTGAAGGTAACCTCTTGTATACTCGTTGTACTCATGAAAAATTATTAAAAAGGAATGACAAGTCATAACTACCTGTCAACATTTACAATGCGCAGCAATAACAAGAAAGCATTAGTGCTTTTATCTCCAAATTAATTTTCCAAGAAAAATATGAAAGAGATAATGACCACAGTCTTCCTTCTCTCATTCTATCAAGACTGTGTAAGACAAAAAGCAAAAAAAACAGTCCACTGGTTTTGAATGACTCCTCGTGTAAAGAACAAGGACAGCAGAAGTCATTGTTTTGAACACTGAGCTACTCTTATAATTTCTTCTAGGAATTAATACTCTTTCGTGCCCAAAAAATTAGCAAAATTAATCTAAATTAAACTTAATGAATATCCTCATCAAAATTGACTAGGTTATTTCCGATGGCTCACTGTATGCATACAAATATTAATGCTCTTGATGAAACAATATCTTTCTGCATCGTATCATTCGAGACATTCAGATATTCCCAGCCTAATATTTTCCTAGAGTTTACCCTAAGCTGGGAGATAGGTCCAAGTATTACCTTGATTATCATAGCATACTTCTTATGCTATTAATCATAAAACCATGGTCGATGATAAAAATTAAAAACAAAAACTACGTAGTGATAGCTGCCCCTCACAATTTACGTGAAAAACACCCACCCAGCTTTAGTTTCCATATATAAACTACAAAAATTCAAAAACGACTATTTTCTGGGTGTATTCATAGAGGAAGATAACTATACTTTGGAAAACAGAAACAGACATAAAATGCGAGTTTGGGGATCTATATTTAAGACAGTTTAAGAAAAAACATTATCAACACAAAGTATAAACATACGACATCCGCCCATTTCTTTCATTCTCTTCCATATAAGATATCCTTATCAAATCAATAGATTCTATAGTGAGTGAGGCTCTATAAAAAGATATAGATCATAACATAGTGTACATGCAATTTAAGTACATGTTAGCAAATCTACGAGGTAATACATAGATATGTACTCTTACTTATCACAGTCAATATCATTTCAAAACATAGTGTGTGTGCCTGTATATAAATATATATATATATATATATATATATATATATATATATTTATATATATATATATATATATATATATATATATATATGTACATGATGTACATCATGTAAACAGAAAATCCAGTACCGTACAATTACACCACATCAGTGGATGTCTTTACACAAACTTCACAAGACTGGAAGGCAAGACATCTTGTAAGGAATCCCATGTCTCCGAATGCTCGCTGCAGCAGCATTGCATAGAGGTGTGACGAACACATTCACCAGTTGAGAGACAGGCTGCCCTCGGAAGCTCTCAAGATGCAAGTTTGCCGCTGACTATTCATTGCGTCTAGGTGAGCCCCGCCCGACAAGAGGGCATCTACCACCACCTATGGGACACTCTTTATTCTTGGCGAGCTCGTGGAGGGGCGAGTTACCATAACGGTCAGTGAAACTAGGGTCAGCGCCAGTCTCTAACAGAAGGTCTACGACTTCTGCCCTGTTGCTGGCTGACACCGGCTGTATAAAATTATCAATGTCTTTAAAATGTTTTGAGCAAGAGTAATGAAGAAGAGCCCCGCCCATGTCATCTCTAGGCTCCATCTTAACTATTTTATGCAGCGCCCGTTTAAATGTGTGGCACTGATGGTCAGTGATGTCGGGCTGTAACCTTACAAACGGCACTAATAAATGCAAGACTAAACAGAGAAACTGGTCAAGGTGGAATACGTGACTCCTCTCTGTATAGACGTAGGCACACCTTAATCCCCAAATAATGAGCTCTGTTTCCTCGATACATTTTTCAAATGCAAGCAAAAATTCCTCAAAATATTCCTTAGGCTTATAAATGCTTCCACGGACGTACTTAGTTTTTGTCATTTGTGTAAAGAATATAATAAATGACTTGAAGTGAAACAGTCTATTATGATCTAGAGGGTTTAAATGATTTCTTTGCATATCGATGGCGTGAACAGTCAAGTTGATGCATCGTTTAAAATCAAGGCGAGTTGCGTAATCAAGCCCTGTTCGCCTAATAATCCTCAGTGTGTCCAAGTGTCCATGGCCTAAAACCCTTGCCATCACGAGAAGAGCCTGCTCTTGAACTGCATCATCATCTAGTCCTATATTTTCTAATTGGTGCAAAGTGACGACTTCGCTCAGCTCCTCGTGTGTAGGGGATGACAAACTATCCTCAGCTTTCGGATAAGTCAAGACACCATTCACGTACCTGGAAATTTATTGATTCTTTTAGTTTAAACGAATAAAAAAAGAGGAATATGAAGGTGCTAAAAATCACATAGAAAAACTTATGTTGTTAATCAGTCATTGAGCAAACTATAAAAAGCTGTCATGAACAACTTACTTCATACTCATTGCTGCTTTCCAGTAATATATAGTAATTTAGCTTAAACAAATAGAAAAAATATTAATGTGCTAAGAATCACATGAAAAAAAAAAAAAAAACTTCTTATTATCAGTCATTAAGACAAATTATAAGAGCTGTCATTAAAAACTTACCTCATGCTCATTGCTGTTTTCCAGTAGTAGATAGCAACAACTATATCACCCGTCCGATTGTAAATGGAAGCGCCCAGTACCTCCAGTGCATCGGCTTTCTCTCTCACAGATACCAGATCTGCTCTGGTTACTAGACGTTCCACCAAGTCTATATGACCAAGAGAGCTCGCAGAAATCAAAGGCGTTAATCCTGGTAAAGAAAAAATAACGCTGAGAATCAAGGAGTCCATGGCGCTCTTCAGTTTAATTTTGTCAGTGATCACGTGAATCCACTCAAAAAGAAAATATTCGTAACACTAGAACCGGTTTACATCTTGCAATCAAAACCTAAAACTAGGAATTCCTAAACCAATAAAAAAACATAGCATAAAATCTAATAAAATGAGCATATAAAAACGCCAAAATATAGAAAGTAAGTACTTTATATATTTTGGCGCTTTTATGGGCTCCTTTTATTTGATGGAATTATGTTGTAACAGAACATTTTTTACCAGTCAAATAGCATAAATATCAATCAACATTGCATATGTAAGCAATGGAACTAGATCGGTCAATTTCTGGACAAGGATGAGTTCTGAATACGAATAAGAAAAATATCTAAGAACATTCAACTTGAAACGAAGAATTTTCAACAAGACCCACCTGAGTCGTCGGCATCCATTCGAGCTTTGTGATCCAGCAAAAGTTTCCGTTACAGCCAGATGACCTGCATCTGCAGAGGCGTGCAGTGCGCTTTTTCCGTTAGATCTTTCCTGTTCACATCAGCGCCAGCATCCAAGAGGGTACTTTCAAGATTTTCAAATGACCATTGACGGAAGCGAAAGAGCCTCAGACTATTGATGCCCTGATGATTTGCGGCCTCAATGTCTGGGGGAATGAACAAAAACATAGAAGAATATGTATAACTATATTTCCGAACTCTGGATAAACAATACGTACATGGAAGTAGAAAACAAAAAGTAGCACTTGACCTAAGCAAGTTACAGCAAATATTTGCCCAAGTAATAAGTGAATATGGTAACGCTTATATAAAATATTAAGAATAATAAAGTAAAACTCACCTGCTCCGGTGTTCACAAGAAGTCTGACAACAAAGAAGGCGCATTTGGGTGCATGCTGATCGCAACGGTGAGCTTTATGGAACTCGTACGCCATTTGATTAGCCCCTTTCGCAAAGGAGAAAATTCAACTACCAGGAGTGGCCTACATTACTAGCACACCATAAGGAGTAAGTTACTCCACTTGCAATAACCGACTACCCTGGGATTGGTTGAAACTGCAAAGAAAAAGAACAGATGTCTAAGTATATTACGCCTGAGTTGCAAATGACGAAGTCTCATTGAAACTGATAAAGTTTTCAGAGGCTTGTGAAAGCCGTCTATTGATGTATCAATGAAAAAAGACATACCTGATCCTACTTCTTCTATATCTGCGCCTCTGTAGTCAACAAAAGAATCGTGACACCAGAATGTAATCCAAGAGAGCAGCGTGCACAATAAAGAATTTTCTCTCTCATTGGCCTTCTCATGGCATGAATTATTGCGCGATGCAGCCGACTGAAAATTTATAGTACAAGAATGAGATGACTGGAAGTAACAACAACACAGTAATAATAATGATATTGACAATAATGACAAATATGTTGATTTCTCACAAGAGTGCTCGTATCTTCTTGTTGATAAACATGATAACTTGAAGCCGGGGGACATGAGTTTTGTTTTAAATACTTATTCCGTATTGATTGAGTCGGATTCCGTACCATTCAAGCGCCAATGAAAAATCAAATGGATTCGCCTCAGACTCGCTACCGCATCACCACAACTCAATCTTCATCATTACAAAATGAAAAGAAAAACGATATAATGATAAACTGTGACGGAAACAAATGGTAAATCAATTTCTAGATGTGAAGCTAACTACTCGAAAAGCAAAAATGGCGTTAAACCAAAGGAAAAAAAAAATTATCTTTCGTTATGATTTTGGTACATTAGAGATAGAGATTCCAGAGTATGTGTATGATGTGTTTGCTTAAAACAGCGTGTGTGTATGAGGTATGTGCTTAATAACTCTGGTAGTTGAGAGGAAATGCTTTTAAGAAAAAATAAACCCATAGATTATTTTTTTCTCAGATTAATGTAGGAGAGTGGGGCATATGACGTTGCCCATGGTCTTAGTGAACTCAAGTTTAGCGTATGTCTTCAACTTGTATCAGCGAAAGCATCTATACACATGCACATAGAGAATTGCAGACTAATATAGCAAAGCAAATAGCCGCAAGATGCAAAGCAAATTTGAGTAAGCTACTATACTATTTTCCAAAAACAGCTTAGGAAACCTACAAAAAAAATCTATTTTTCGATCAATAATTACGATAAGAACCTTTGGCAAATGGCCCCGAAAATTAACTAGATGTAAAGAAGAATTTCAGTAAGAAACTCGATTTTTATTTAATCTAAAAATAAGTCTGGAAAACTAGAAACTGTAACTGAAACACAACGGTTAAGCAAAACATGGGGAACCATTACGTCTTACTCAGACACTTTAATTATTTGAAAAATAACTGCATGCCTAACGACTACTTATTCCTCCCAAATGTTAATCCCAAATGTTTTTGGAACCTTTTTTTTGAAAAAAGTATTTTGATAAAAACGAAAAAAAACGAAGCTAAATCATTGCATACGAAAATTTTTTCCAAATTACGAAAAAAAAAAAACAATTCAAAAAACTCTACATAAGATATTCTTTATTAACAGCATCAATAAAATGGATCATAGAAGAATAAACGGTTCCTTTAGGTGGTTTTGCCTTGTTTTTATAAACAGCAGAATCTACCAACCTAAATTGATGTATATTCTACCCGCTAATATTAACAGAATTAGATTCACAGATTATGTCAGAAAGTATCAACATCCGATCCCAATTTCTTATCCTAATTGATTTTTCACATGAACTAGCAAAAACCGAAACCTGGAACAAATTGTAAGTAAGGCGATAGAGCGTTTGAACATTGTGCACCAGGACTATACAACAAAAGGGAACTAGAGATCCTCCTGTTCTGCAGGAGCTATGATAATGGTGAAGAAACACTAAAAGACAAGTGGGAATCATTCCTGTGAAGAGCTGCACACCAAACCAAAGTGAACAAAGTAAGAAGAAAAAGAAATAATATTTTAAGTTCACTTACCTTCGTGACGCATACGAAAGAACCCGCTTTTCTGTCCATTTCTGCTTATTCTTTCACATGCAGAAGTCCACCGTAAAGCACTTGCATGTGTCCTCTTTACCAGCGGTGGAAGGCAGCAAGATCTTCGATACAGCTGAGTCTTGGACGAAGACAGAAACGCACGAATATGCTGGCTTGCTAAGCTAAAACACGAAACTGAAATTTCTTATCCATTCTGGTCCAATTTCTAATGGCATGAAGAGGCGGGGCTAAAATAGCCTCAGACCTTAGA
This sequence comes from Macrobrachium nipponense, assembly GCF_015104395.2. Taxonomy (NCBI): domain Eukaryota; kingdom Metazoa; phylum Arthropoda; class Malacostraca; order Decapoda; family Palaemonidae; genus Macrobrachium; species Macrobrachium nipponense. Next base: position 107,139,652 of record NC_061110.1, read on the forward strand.
CCATTGGTCACCCAAAGTTCCTTTCACTCGTTTGCCTTCCCATCTCAACCATTTCTAAGAAAGTTGACTTACATTGAAAGTAGGTTCTCTCAAGTACAAGGTATACAGTTAAGATAAGTTTTAAGGACAGTATAGGGGTACGACACGATCGGAAATAACATCTTGTTAAATGTTGTACATCCGTGATTCATTCCTCCATGCATTTCTAGGGGAGGGCTTTATGTGATGACGATGGATGATGGGCGTATATAATGGAGTGTTCTGATTGGCTGATCGAGGTATGCCTCCGGGAGTCAAATAGACACACCCCGTTTCAGCCTAATATATGCTGATATACAGAAAAAAATACAGGCCGCTCTATGAGCAAGAGACCGTGATGGCATACCGCCAGCTAAATCATAAACAGCAAGGAGAGATAGCATTTGCACTGTATTCATTCATAATATTATGGGTGTGTAATGAGAAATAACTGATCATATATTCTGCCAAGGCATGAGCCGATACTACATAATCTGCTTGCAGGAGCAAAAATCTGGCTACCTAAAAGGAAGCTTGATAAAAGAACAGCAAGGAGAGATAGCATTTGCACTGTATTTATTCATAATATTATGGGTGTGTAATGAGAAATAACTGATCATATATTCTGCCAAGGCATGAGCCGATACTACATAATCTGCTTGCAGGAGCAAAAATCTGGCTACCTAAAGGGAAGCTTGATAAAAGAACAGCAAGTCACAGACTCCCATTTGGTGATGTCATTTTCCCTGCAGGCATTGCTAAGCAAACAGCAACTTACTTAGTTTGATGCTTCTAGAGGTAAAAATAAAAAAATACATGATTTTTTTTTTCATAAACGGACACCAACAATAATAATAAAACTAGAACAGAAACATGCTGATGTAACGAACGTCCGAAAAATGTGTAAACAAAGATGACATCGTCTCGAAAAGGTAGTGGGAGATAGAAAGGAAAGAAAGCCAGAGCAAAAGATGCAGAAAGAAGTTTGGAGATGGTTAAGATTGTAAATCTTTGGGAGGATTAAACATATTTTTGGATGGGTCCTACCTGGTTAGGAACAGAGGAGATTTGACCCTGAATTGACCATTCTCTATGGTTTAGTGTGGTCCACACTATTATACTTTTAGAGCAGCAGGCCTCTCTCCCATGTTGATGTTGGACTGTTCAGCTAATTAAAAAGGTGATTTTATGACGTATTGAACTTTTTCTTCAGGCGAAAAGAGCTGATCACAATAGCAACATTTTTTCCAGATGATATACATGTAAAAATTAGGCCTTTAATTTTTCAAGTACTTTTTTTCGAATTCATCACAATTTCAGGTTTTATAAATTCAGTCTCATATGTTAGCATTATGTTTAAAAATGATGTTACTTTGAAGTTAATCAGATTTCACTACTAAGGCGAATATTCCCGATACTTCTTCACTTTCTTTACACTTTTTCGTTCACAACTAAAGGAGAAAAGACTGAAAATTAATAATGATAGTTTGGTTAACATTTCTCGTCCTATGTTCCTCTCCCTGCCCCATTGCGTTACGACAAATACTATTCCAGACAACACATTGGGCATCCTTACTAATTTCTCAACATTAGTTAATAAAATTTGTCATGAGCGTTCGATTTGGGTTCTCTTCATTCTTAGGCCACTTCATTGACCTATTTTCCTTTCTTGTTAAGTGAAAAAGTTTTCAATAATTCGCGTATGTTGTAATAAAATACGAGGATTGTGAATTTATTATAAATAAGACAAGGTTTTTCTTGGAATAGTAATGATAATATTGAAATCAAGACTTTTAGCTTTCTCAGTTTCCAGAGTAGGATGTATATATCCCGGTTGTGTTAGTAGTAATGATTTTCTAATAGCTATATACATACATATACATATCATATACATATATATACATATATATACATTATAATACATACATACAAATACATACTATACATATATATTATATATATATATATATAATATATATATATATATATATAATATATATATATATATAATATATATATATATTACATACGCACGCGGACACGATGTATAAAGTATAGGAACAAGATTATAACTCCCTACATTTTACCCGATTTACCCTTTCCAGATATGGTATCCAAAACCTAATCAGCGAATCTCGTCCATAAAAAAATCAGTAGTCTCATAATTTTTACTTACTGTGCATATCGACGCATTTTTCATAGCAACTGAGGAACATTTCAATTATTAATTGTTTTTTACATTGTAAGTTAAGAAAATATATTTTTCGTTTTTACTAACTGTGCAGACCGATGCACTTTACATAGAAATTTGTACATTTCAGTTATTAAATATGGAAACAATGTGTTTATTTAATCATCATTTTTTTAGTTACTTATTACAAAAGACAACATTTTTTTTTAAATCATTAGTTAAGTATTTTACGATATCCGTACCATATTCATATTTCGTTCTGTTAACTGCACTAGCTACAATTGCCTACACTGTTGACAAACAACAAAATTACAACAGATGACAGTTTCGAATAATAAACATACATATTTTCACGCTAATATCAGCTACTTCAAGAGTTTCCACATACATATTTCCATGAAACTAATAAGATTTGCTTATTGGAAAACGAAAGACAAGTACTAAATGCCAATCAGCATTTATAATTCACAAGAGTGGAATGAACGAATCAGTGCTTTTATCTCCAAATTGACATTCCAAGAAAAATAAGAGAGCAGATAATAATCACTTCTTTCCTCCTCCCATTCTATCAAGACAAAAGCCTAAAAACAGTTCGCTTGTTTTGAATGACTCATCGTGTAAAGACCAGGACAATGGAAACGCGTTGCTTGAACGCTTGAACTGCTTCCCTTTGTGGCTTGAAGTCAATTAGCAAATTAATCTGAACTAAACATAAGGCATTATGTCATTCAAGTAGATTAGGTCTAGCTGCGATGGCTGAGACTTGTCTTTATATACGATTATTGCACTAAGTAGGTGATGGCGCAGTATCTTAATTCACTATATATTAATAGCACGCTTAGGACGATTTTAGCTACTGTATTAGATCTAAAAGACTAAATGAAAGTGGTAGTAAAACGTAATAATCTTTATGAAGATGAAGTAACGTAATGTGGTTTGTTCGCGCTTAGATGAAGAAATATACTTTTAAGTCTAGAGAGATTAATCGTGGGAATAAGATCGTAAGAGAAATGCGGTAATAAGTATGCCATACGTTGGTATATGATATTCAAGATGACAAATATATTCAAGATATTCAAATATTCCCAATTTAATATTTTCGTAAAACTTACTTTCAGCGGAAAGATAGATCCAAGTGTTACCTGGATTATTTTTTCGTTCTTCTTATGACATTAATTATAAAATCAGCGTTGATGAGAAAAGTATAAATCACTATCCAGTGACAACTGCGCCTCTCAATGTGACAGATCCCCCCAGAGAGCTTTCGTTACCTTGTTATCTATAAGAAATAAATATATATATATTTTTTTTAATTCATAGAGGAAGACGACTACTTGAAAGTAAAATCAACTATAGCTCGATTTAAGGGGATATATATCTAAGACAGTTTTATAACACAATATCATATATATATATGATATTGTGTTAAATAATATCGTTATCAATATTAATTACAGTAAACCACGACCAATAACCAGGCTCGTATCTGTGATTCGACACGTTAATTATTAGTTCTTGGAATTAAAGAGACAAATTTTCTAGAAAGCGATAGCAGTAGGAAAAACATTGCTGAAAGAAATACCGCGAAAAAGAGATGACAAAAGAAACAAAGGTATGAATACCAAATGGGAACTCCTTCCACATCTTTGTAAAGTCAGTGATTTCTACAGTCAGTGACGCTCTATGAAAAGATATATATGAAAATTATACTGTCACCATACATACACTGCACACTAGAATATAGTTTCCGTACAAACACAATTATTATATATTAGAGAATCTTCGAGGTTATAGTAAACTATGTACAGATAATGATTACATAGCCAATGTAATTTCAAAACAAATATACAAGAAATTTTCTAAATACAAGCACATTTAATGTATACATCATGTCACAGAGATCCAACATTACCGATGCACAAAATGTCTATCACATCAGTGGATGTCTACAATCTTCACAAATCTGGAAGGCAAGACATCCTTGTAAGGAATCCCATGTCTCCGAATGCTCGCTGCAGCCAGGCATTGCCAAAGGAAAGGATGTGACGAACAACATTCACCAGTTGAGAGACAGGCTGCCCTCTGGAAGCTCTCAAAGATGCAAAAGTTTGCCGCTGACTATTCATTGCGTCTAAGTGAGCTCCACCCAACAAGAGGGCATCTACCAAATCTTTGGGACACACTTTGCACATGGCGAGTTCGTGGAGGGGCGTGTTACCTTCGTGGTCTGTGGCACTAGGATCACAGCCAGTCTCTAACAGAAGGTTTACGATTTCCGCTTTGGGAGTGACAGACGCCGGTATTATCGAATCTTCAACGCCCATAAATTTTCTGGAGCAAGCCATGTGCAGCAGAGTCGAACCCGAGGAATTCCTGGGATTCAACTTCACCAGTTTGTATAATGCTTCTTCCACAGTCTCCCACTGAGATTTTGTGAGGCCAGGCTGTATTCTTATAAACGGCAGTAATAAATGCAAAGCTACATTCATAAACCGGCGAGGGTTAAATTCATGTTTCATCCTTACATGATCGTCAGCATTGTTTAATGAAGAAATAAATAGTTCTAATTCTATTACGACTGTATCAAATACACACATAAAATCATCAAAATATTCCCTCGGGTTATAATTCCCGATACGGGCGTTCTCACTGTTTGTCATGAATCCAAACAAGCCAACGAACGACTCGAAATGAAATATCCTACTCTGCTTTAGTGGATGTAGATGATTTCGTTGTGTATCGATGGCGTGAACCCACAAGTCAATGCACATCTTGAAAGCACCTTCATCTACATAATCAAGCCCCATTTCCCTAATACTCGTCATTGTTTGCATGTGGCCGGAACCTAAAACCCTTTCCATCACGAGAAGCGACTGCAAATGAATTTCCTCAGGGTCTAATGCTATATCTTCTAATTCCTGCAAGGTGGTGACCTCACTGAAGTCTTCTTGTGAAGTACCTGACAAATTATCCTCAGATTTTGGATAAATCAGGGCGCCGTTGACATACCTGGGAATATTTTCCAACATTTTAGGTTTGCAACTTGAGAAAAAATACAACTGTAGTTAGTCAAGTCAACAAAGAATAGATCAGTGCAGTCAGATTCATACTATGCATTGTAAAATGAAAAGCTTCGTAATATGATCAATGAATCAACGATGAAATCATAAGAGCGTCTCATGAAAAACTTACCTCTGACTCATTGCTGATGTCCAGTAGTTGATTGTAGTGACTATATCTTTTGTTTCGATGAAAAGGGAAGCTCCAAGTAGCTCCAATGCATCGACTTTTTCTCTTATAGTTATCAAATCATCTCTGGTCACTAGATATTCTACCATGTCCTTGTAACCGCGACTGCTTGCAACCAACAAGGGTTTTATTTCTGGTAAGGGAAGGCAATGAGAATAAAACATTTATTGCTTTGCCTTGTTTCATATTTATATCACTGGAATAGAGTTTGGTACATCTTGCAAACACCGAAAACTATTAGTTCTTGGTCCGAAACCGAAAAAAAAATATTTGATGGAATATTAATCAACTTATCACATGCCAGCATTCGAAACCATATCGGTCAAGTTCAGAATAAGATTTCGATATCTGTAAACAGAAGAATCTAAAACAAGACTCACCATTGCTGTCAGCATCCATCAGAGCGTTGTGGTCCAGCAACGCTTTCATGACTTCCACATGTCCTGCTTCTGAGCAGTAATGCAGTGCGCTTTTCCCGGTTCTATTTTTACTGTTCACATCAGCACCAGCATCTAAGAGGCACTTGACAATTTCCAAATAGCCGTTGAAGGAAGCTATCATCAGTGAAGTGGCAGACCTTTCATTAATTGCATCAATATCTGAAAAAAAAATATACCGATGAATACGAGCCAAAGCAAGAATTGGGATACCTGGATTTGGGATATCTATAACTGCATTGCAGTAGACAACAAAATATAGCACTTGATGTGAGCAAGCTTTAGCGAACATCAGCCCAATCAATATACGTATAACAAAGCAGAAACTCACGTGCTCCGTGTTGCACAAGCAGTCTGACAATATGGAGGTGGCCTTGCGCACATGCTGCTCCCAACGGAGAGCTTTCGAAAGTAGTAACGCCATTTGGATTAGCCCCTTTGGAAAGGAGAAATTCAACAATCCGGTAGTGGCCTTCACCACTAGCACACCATAAAGCACGCACTCCAGGTACAAGAATTCCTCGGACTGAAACTGCAAAGAGAAACAGTCCAATTATGCGTCTGATGCTGCAAATTACCTTGTATGTAAAATGTCAAAGCACTCTCTGAGGCGATTGTAGTTTTCAAATATTATCTCAGTACAGTGGGTCAGAGAAAGCTAACTTTCGAAGGCCATCAAAAATGACATACCTGTTCCCAGTTCTTCGATGTGTGCATTTTGGGATTCAACGAGGAATCTGATGCAGTTTTCATGTCCAAGAAGAGCTGCCATGCACAATAAAGAACATTCTTCCTCCCTGGCCTTCTCATGGCAGTGCTCAGTGCCCGATGGAGATGACTGAAAATACACCGTACAAGAATGAGATAAAAAAACAAAATTATGCGGTTTCATCAACAGCAGCAGCAACAACAACAACAACAACAACAACAACAACAATAATAATAATAATAATAATAATAATAATAATAATAATAATAATAATAATATATCATAGGAACACTAGGCACGATCCTAAGATCTCTGAAAAGGAACCTAGAAAAATAAATGCCGAAGTAGCTCCAGGACTTATACAGAAGAGTGTGCTACTAGAAACAGCACACAAAATGAGAAAAGTGATGGACTCGAAGAGGCAGGAGGCAAACCGGAACCCCACACTAAAAAAGAATAACACACAGTCGAATAGGATGACTATGATAGACAAAATGAATCAATAAATAATAATAATAATAATAATAATAATAATAATAATAATAATAATAATAATAATAATAATAATAATAATAATAATAATAATAATAATAATAATAATAATAATAATAATAATAATGATAACAAATAATGATAATAATATCAGTTAAGAAATACTCATAGCAGCATGAGTCCTGAAATGGAGAAACAATTCCACAGTTATGTATATGAACCACATCTAAAGATAAATCTGTACAGAGAACTGTGCATTTCTCTTTTTCAATAACAGCATTACTGTTAATAAGTTGATGTCTCAAAGAGTACTCTTATAATCTGGAAGACATACATTCTCTGTGTGGTCATAATATGCGCACGAAGATTCTCGTTAAAAAATATTGCATTCAGAGAGAAGCTTCTCTCGACGGGTGAAACACATCAAAATGATAGCCTATGTGCCATAATTGCGGAGTATTGTATCCATTTCTTTGAACTATTTCACTGCCTTTCTATTCAAATCATAGCTTTCAAATACATAAATCACGTTTAGAGTATTCTACCCGATACCGATAAAACAAAGTGAATGGATATGTAGAAATAATAGTCTTGCTTGTGAACATGGGAATAACGGTAGAAGCTATTTCGTGTCGAATAATAACGGAAATATTTATCGCATTGGCTATTTGCTTCCTTGCTGAATTCTTGTAGCCCTTCTTTGTAATGATTGAAAATCAGCTAGTTAACAGTTTCGTAAATGAACCAAACAAAAACTTCTTTCATTTTTCTTCTGAAAATTAAAAAAGGAACCCATAAAATTACTGTGTATAACGTGTTTACTTATAAGTATTTACAAGTAAAATAGAATGTAAATACTTTTAAGTAAACACGTTATACATAGTAATTTTGTGGGTTTCTTTTTTAAGTTTCGTAAATGTCTGAAAATCGTTGCATTCTGAGATCTTTATACACGAATAGGAAAAAATAGAATATTGTTGGGAATGTCCTCATTAATATCTTATTTCTAAACTGAAAAAAATTAATTTGAAGAAAATTTCATGTGTAAGCTTCAACGTTTGATTTGGTGAATAAAGAAATTCGTCTTAGTTTCATTGCTTTAAAATACTTATACAATATTACTTTAGTAGGATTCAGTACAGTACTTATTGTTATGCCAAGTACAAATTACTATCAATCCGCCACTGACTCATTTACCTGGATCTTTTTCATTCCAACTTGGAGTCCAAATGATGTGCGATGAGCCATGAACAGAAACAAACGGAAAAGTGACAATAGAAATCAAAGTTTAAATAAAAAAAAAAAAAAAAAAAAAAAAAAAAAAAAAAAAAAAAAAGGTCAGGTGTGAGAATAACTATCGTAAGGTAAAGGAGAAGAAAAAGTAAATATATGTTTTCATTTCGGGGGAGGAGATAAAAATTTCACTCCATTGTGTATGAGGTATGTGCTTGATAGTTGTCTTTCACGAGAGTTAAGGTCAAAATCGTATTGATGGAGATATTATTTAAATTATTAATGTATAAATGAAAAATAAAACAATACAAGAGGAAAATTTCTACGCAGATAATTTAGAATGAGTGAAACGGCAAAACGTTTTAAAACCATCAACAACAAGTTTTTAAGCAGAAGATTATCATTATCTCATCGATTCGGGAAAATCAGAGAGAAATGATTACAAGTTGCAAAAAAATTGATATCAAGAAGAAAAACCCAAAGACAATCATTGTAGAGAGCGAAAAGACGAAAAATGATTGATTCGATGACGAAGATAATATAATATTTAAAAAGGAATCTATGTCCAAGGAATCTGGTAAAAAAAGAAAATGACAAGATATAGAGTTGCTGTCAATGACAAAGACGAGAATTGATGTCTGTTACTAAATTCACACATCTGTAAAATACATTACTGACAGCAGAAGTTGTAAACTGAAAACATTACTGACAGCAGAAGTTGTAAACTGAAAACAAAGAATTTAGCAAAACCGGAACGGTATTCGAAGCCTCGGTTTTCAGTGTTAAGATAATTTACTGTTATAAAGGTGAATTTTTAATAAACAACAATTCAGGGCCGACATCGTCTATGCTTTCTTAGAGATAAGTTTTTAATACATACATAAACTACTAGTAGAACAACCAAAGAGCTGGAAGGACCATAGGTTGAAAGACTAATTCAGAAAAGACAATACTGATACTTTGCAAGGGTAGACTATGACCAAAGTCCAAAATGTTCAGATGACACGAAAATATAGAAAATAATTTCAGTCAGTTAGTGATAAGGGGAAAATGACTCATCAGAACAATATTTAGACAGGAATCCATATACCAAAAATATGGTACAAATGATCAGAAATTGGAAAAAAGTACAAGTTTTTAGAGCTGAATATATCCACTGTAGAAACAGGTGTGATAATTTGATAAGTTTTTTCAAATTCTAGAATCTGGGAAATGAGCTGGAAATATGTATAAGGGAACTAGCATGGCCAATGTACGGTAAAGACCGCAGATTGAAAGACCCTGATCCGAGAAAGATGAAAGCTGATAATTTCCCAGCACAAATCAAGACAAATGTGCGAAGAGGAAGAAAGGAATAAAATAAATTCAAAAGAAATGAGAAATTCTTATTTTAAACCCCTCAGCAAAAAACAATTAATACCGTACTGAAAAAATTAACACCGAGCAACCAGAACACAACATTATCTTATATTCCTTATTTTTCAAGAGACTCACAAACAAGAATATGACCAAATGTGCCTTGAACATCATTAGCACCCGAACATACGAGAAAGTGACAAACATGACGTCAAACTTCAAGAATAAATCGTACAAATATTTCAAAACATAACAGATATAACACATTCGACTTTTTGTAACTCGCAATATTGTACCAAAGTCAGCCTAGGAAAAATCCAAACGTGAAACTAAATTTACAACCCGATAAATATAAAAAAAAAGAGCAACGAAATCCAAGCTAAATGAAAATCTCTCACATCAAAAGTCAAAATAAGGAATACAGACTTGCAAATAGTGAGGCAGTAACGATCTTAGTGGTTGGTCGGTGAAGGTGAGTGAATGCGTATGTGTGGATTTGTGTACTTTTCATGGCTATTAGAGACCATAGATTTTAGAAGCACCAATTAAGTGAATATCTACGTATGAGAGATCAAATACTGAATGTGGTGTAGCGAATCAGGATTATGTCCTAAGTAACTGAACAGTTCATAAAAAATACTTAAATACAGATAACCTATGAAGGTTTGTATACAACGACCCAATCAAAAAGCCTAAACTACTACTACGAGTTATCATATTTACTTACAAAACTATTTGCTCAAGACATTACAGGTTTTGATTAACATAGCTTAAATGGACATCTCTTTAACGAAGAAGTTTAACGCACATCGTGACACAGCAAAGTCTCAACATTGAAAAAGTTACTCTTAGAATTAAAAAGATCCCGAGAAAGCTTCAATAATAGACTAAACATTTAACTTTTCCAAATAAACAATGTCTGGACAAAATTTGAGCCAAGATTGTGGGTTCCTTAAGTAAACTTTATATTTGGTAATATACAAATGTAGGCTTCTACTGATTACACATAACTAAATGGAGAAATTTTGAACGAAAATAAGTATACACGTAGCAAGAAAATATTCTTCCTGACAAACACGTGCAAAACCAATTCAAAACATAAAGAAAATTAACATACTCGTAATTTCGTATAATTTTTTTTTTTTTCACATAAAATATTCTCCCTGGCAAAAACTGAAAAGATATGTTAATGTCATTTACCTCTGCGATGCATACGAAAGAATCCGCGTTCCCCTCCATTTCAGTCTTTTATCACTGTTGGGAGTTCAGGACTGAGAGAGCCACGTATCACCACACTTGGAGAAAAGACGCAACTGAGATTTTTGACGCAATTCTGCCCTATTTATGATGGCAGGTCTCGGAAGGAGGCGGGGTTGAAATATCCTTAATCCTTAGACCAGTGGCTACCCAAGATGCTATGATGTCACGGGAGTCCTTTCGGTCATTTGCCCGCCCATCTCGACCATTTCTAGCACTGTTTGACCTGTAATAAAAGTAAATTCCTTCTAGCCAAAAAAAATTATGTTTCACAGATACACCAAGCTAAATAAAGGGACATACCATGATTAGAAATTATATAAAAAAAATTAACACTATCTGAATATTGTATATAATAAATTCATTCTTTTATTCATTTCCTGGGGAATGATTCATGCAGAAGCAAGACGATGGGAGTACATGACTGAGCGCCCTAATTGGCTGAGCCAGGTATGCCCCTTGAAGACAATTGGTCAAACCATATGAATCTGTTTCTGCCCCGCCCCCTTCCAGCCTGTCATAGGCTGACAATATAGAAGAAAAACAAGCATGTTCACCGTATGTTTCCGTTTAAGTAATGAATGATAGCGTTTAAATATGTGTATGTGTGTGTGTTGGTGCGTGTACGTATATGTATGCAAGTATGTGTGTAAGTATTTTGCAATGTATAAATACTTTATTTTTTAGTTTGCTTAGATAGCAAAAGAGTTTGTATATAGTTCATCATAGTTAATGATTTGATAACTGTTATTGAAAGCACATTACCTTATGTCTAGAGTGCTGCAGAAACCCCAATAGTGAACTGGTTTATCTGAATTTGAAAAATAAAATGAGATCTTGATTTTCGAAACTTTCAACAAGTTTTGTTCCTGATATGCATGTTGCGTACGAAGCATTTTTTAAATGAGTAAGATTGTGTGTTACAAAACAGTCCAAATAAATCACGAAGATGAACTTAGAACGCTCTACATTTATGACCAGAGAGAAAGAGAGCAGAGAGAACTGCCATGTAAGTCAGTCGTTTGCTCTTAGATTACATTACTTCCATTGTTTGGAGGCGTACAATATCAATGTTAAAAAGTATCTGTAAAAAATTATATTTTTAGGAAAACTTATCAATTTATTGTCAGATAAAGTAAGAAACTCAAAAAAAAATCATATGACTTCAATTTTTTTGTCGTAGACAGACACCACCAGTTTATAAACCAAGAAAGTTAACCTGATATTTGAATAAACAAAAAGTAAATATAAACGAAAGAATACAAAGGATTCAAAGTCAGGAAGAGATAGAAAAAGGCAAAGTAACAGATGTTTGAAGACGGTTCAACGGGTATCTTAATCCGCTGTTTTCCAACAATCTATGCTGATGTGGTACAACGGCTTTTGCAGGATTAAACCCTTAATTCGATGGGACCTACCTGGGTCGACCCTGGCTTGGACCGAAGGTCTGAATTATACCCTGAGTTGACCATTCTCTGTGGACGCAATGTACTCGGATTCCCACGGACCCGCCAAAGGCGTACTCCAGAATCTCCCTTTTTGTCCGTAAACTACCCTTTCGAAAAAGGCTCATTCTCATTTTCATGATGATGACGAAACTGTTCAACCAATAAGAAAAAATAAGCGTTTTATGACATTTCAAACCATGACTTTTATTCACAATGGGAATGATGTTCCAGATCACATGTGTGAGGAAACTGGCTGATTTTTTTTTTCTCCTTTTCTTTAGAAATTATACATTTACGGTTCTTACAATCTGTGATGTTGAATATACATCACAATCTACTTACATAAATAAAATTGGTAATTATAAAAAAAGCACGAACAAATTGTAAAGCGAAACATGTATGGCATTTATCCTCAAAGTGCTTTTAACAATATAAATCTTGTTTTGAACTTTCTAATTTCTATAAATGAAATCATACTTAACTCATCTGCTAAGGGACTTATCAATGAATATGCCAAATTCTAGTGTTATATTAACTTATTAAAATCATCGCTGTAAATTTATATATATATTTTTGATGTACTTGAAAATCCAGTTTTAATTAAAACCTTTAGAAAACTTACTGTATTTATTTTACAAACCTTGCTCAGTACATTTTTTAATCCAGTTCACAATTTTCTTTGTTTCTGGGTCAGTTAAATTTAATATTTTATAACTTTCGAATTTTATTACTTCCCCAAACTTTAATTAGAAAATGTATTGTCAGTGTTTATAAAATGTAATGTTTTTATGTGGAGAGGATAATTGCTTTTGGTGTCAGAAATGGGAAATAATTAGATTGGAAACTTCTGAATGACGATCAAAATATGTTTGTGTTTCCGAATAGACTTCCGTTATATCCCTTGTTATGAGAAACTGTCTATTTCGTGACGAAAATTAAATTGCCCAAGAAAGCACATCGGTTAATGGTGAGAATAACTTCCATTGAGAGAATATTTCGTGTAGTTTGTGTGTCAACAAAAGCAGCAATAATGAATTCATGTATCTCAGTCTAAAAGATTAGAATTTAAGATTGATTATAGTTTCAACAAATTCGGATACTAATATGCATCTGGAGTAAATAGAATGTTTTTCTTTTTATCGCCATAAATTTTTGTGATACAGTGCAACACACACACATACACACACACACACACATACACACACATCGAAGAAAGAATTGTTACAACAATAAGCTGCTTTCTTTTTGGTTTCGTTTCCAAAATCAGTTTTATTTTTAACTGCAGTTGCATTCCAAGCAATAGTTGCATTTATTATATTTCAATGTCTATCACAAGCATGATTATTGAAATGACCTATGTATTATGTAAATGGTATGAAATATCAGTTATAATTTCTGTCAATCTTTCTCATTGATTTTTTTTCATATTAAAATAAATAGATGCAGTAGAGTTATGCTCAAGTGTATTTATTGACTTCCAAACCATAATTTTCGATGTTTGCTTTCAAAAAAAAAAAATCATGATTTTTTAATGAAAAAATCAATGATTTAATCACTTGATTACAATGTTAGCTTTCAAATTAAAAAAATAAAATTTTTTTTTTGAAAAATCATGATTTTTTAATAACAAATCAATGATTTAATCACTTGATTAAATCAATTTGATTTAATCATTCCCAACCCTGTTCGTTTATCTGCTTGGTGGGGACTTGTTACAGTGAAAAATTCAAAACTACATGCCATTACCTCATTGTCAACAGGCGACAACTATTTGTGAATCCGAAAAAAAGGCATACACATACTGGAGCATAAAAATTATATATATATATATATATTATATATATATATATATATATATATATATATATATATATATATATATATAGTATATAAACAAATGACAGACCATGTCTGAAGAAATAATAAAAAACAAGAGAATAATTGGCAAAAAAATTAAATTGTGCATGAAAAAAGTCATAGGTGTCTGAACACGGTTAAGCTGGGTAACTTCCGTTAGCTATTGAGGCAAACAAGTTTTTCAGGACGCTTATCGGAGTCTATTTTTATGCCTTTGTTAAGTTTTCTATGCGAACTGAGCTGCTTACATCCCTTTCCAGTCGACCACATTTTTTGACAACCATATTACCAAATTCTTGCCATTTTTATTTTTCTTCTGTCTCTAATTACTTCAGCAAAAAAACGCCAAAGAACTTATTAGTTCCACTTGTAAATAAAAAGGAATTATGTTTGGAAAAATACAATTGCTGTCTAACTAAAAACTCAAGTTCAATTCAACCGCAGCATCAGAGTGTGTTCATTTTGGAATCCTTGACATATTCTGGACTATCATGATATTTAGGGACTGTAATCATCATAATGGTAACGTACTCTTGTCTGAGAATGTTTTGTTATTCTGGTAGATGGCATTTTCTGACAGGGCAATTCCAGCTTAAAATACAAATCAAATGGAGTTCGTTACTTTTACGAGAAGATGAATGTAGAGTTCTTTAGTCAACGCTTGTTGATTATATATATATATATATATATATTATATATATATATATATATATATATATTATATATATATATATATATATATATTATATATATATATATATTATGTATATATATATATATATATATATATATATATATATATATATATATATATATATATATATATATATAATTATCACACCACTGTGATTCATATAAATTATTCGAGCTACAAATTATCCTATAATATCTAATTCGCTCTACCTCGGAATTAATATATCTTCATATTTATGTGAACCGAATGGGAATTTTCCGGTTGAACTAAAAAAATTCCCCTTCTTCAAGGAATGAAATTATCAAAAACAAGTACATATCCGTTTACTTCTCCAAACACTGACATGTGACCTGGTTATCAAATCTCGTCCTGGAGGCGTCGTGACCGTGTGACCTTCGCAGCTGCCCCCTTTCACCTTCAAGGCGTTCATAAACTTGGTAAATCCTTTCCACGTGTTTATCCATCTTTATCTCCACGACTTCGTTAGCTATCTAACACGTGGCATAATCTTTACATTTATTCCCCATATTCACTTCCATGGTCGTCTTGGAGCACGTTATTAGAACGTTTCTTTATTGTCTAATTATGAAGCATGTGGTTTTTGTCTGAGCTGCAGAATATGAAATTCATTTTATCTCAATTTCTGTGATTCTTTTCTGGGCAAGTTTTAGCCATAGCAGAGAAAGTTTTGAAATACCTTATATTCTATGCCTTTTCGCCCTCTCTTTGCACGTTTAGCTATAGGTTGTCCGTAGTGTCTCCTCACACACAGTAGTTACTTGGCGAAACATATAACACCTCCCTACCCAACTCCCCTATCCAAGAAAGAGGATTTTTATCGCTTTGTCCCTTATGGTCTTTTCATTGTTCTCTACCAATCTATGCTGATCTAACCTCCTGTTGAACGGTTTTACCATGCTGTTGTTTAGAATTACTAGAGTTTTTCTGTCTATTTTTTTCTTTATTGTTTTTTACAGTAAAACTGGCTCCTTGCTTTAACATATGCCATTTTCTGCCAGTGATGGGCAAACTAAATTCTTAAAGCTGTCCCTTAGGTAGTTGAGTTCCCCCTCTAAATATGGTGGGCTACAAATTTAATGAAACCCGACTATTTTTTGACCTGTGACATGAAAACCTATGTACGTATGAGTAAACATCAGCAACCTAGATAAATTCAAGAATAGGTTATTGTTCTAGGGGAGTTATTAGCTCTGGTCAAAAACCACTCAGGACCTAAGAAGGATAACCGAAAGTCCCCAGACTGACAGAAGATAAGGGATTAGCCGGGGCCCTATGGAGATGTACAATACTCTTCGGACTACAAGTCAAGGACAAGACGGTAATTAATAAAAAGGAAGTCACAGGATTGAAAATCATATCTCAAAGCCAGTCTGGAGATGATTGCAATAGCCATTGTTATATATATATATATATATATATATATATATATATATATATATATATATATATATATATATATAGTATATATATATATATATATATATATATATATATATATATATAAGAGATTCAGGAGGTCCATTGATACTAAACATGAAAGGCCAAGATTTATTATAAAACGTTTCGCACATAAACTTTGTGCATCTTCAGTCCTGTAAAAAGAGAAATGCATATATTAAAAAAAACTAAAAAAACAGGATTCACAATAGTATTCATGTTAAAAGGCAATAAAATATAAATAGTTCAAAAAAGAGAAGAAGAACCACTGTGGTACCAACTGACTAGAATGGAAGGAAAGCAAGGAATGATTTTTGAGAGAGCCAGGTCAAGACGTTGACTATGTCACATGTAGAGGTGAAGCCGAGGTGTTGTTATTCAATGGGGGAACCAGCCTTTTCCTTTTAATAATTAAAGATTCCAAGGTAGTTAAGTGGTCCGGGTCTTTAGTATAACCTATTATTTAGAAGTGCTGTTTTGATACATTTATTTTGCATTTGGTGGCATGCTTCTTGATACTAGAAAATTCAGGATTACTAATTCTTTGACATGTTCTATAACTGAAACCCATATGGCTACAATATCTCATCTGCAGTAATCTTCGAGTCGATCCCACGTAAGTTGCAGGGCATCTTGCGCATTTGAATTTGTATACAACGTTGAATTTCATGATAAATCTTGGCCTTCATGTTTAGTATCAATGGACCATCCTGAACCTCTTATGTCTGCGCTCCGTATACTTCGTATATATATATATATATATATATATATATAATATGATATATATATATATATATATATATATATATATTATATATATATATATATATATATATATGTGTATGATATATAATATATATATATATATATATATATATATATATATATTATATAATATATATATATAATAGATATATATATATATTATATATATATATATATATAGATATATATATATATATATATATATATATATATATATATATATATATATATATACATATATATAATATCATGTACAATGGCTACTGCAATCATCTCCAGACTGGCTTTGAGATATGATTTTCAATCCTGTGACTTCCTTTTTATTTATTACCGTCTTGTCCTTGACTTGTAGTCCCAAGTGTATTGTACATCTCCACAGGGCCCTGGCTAATCCCTTATCTTCAGTCAGTCTGGGAACTTTCGGTAATCCTTCTTAGGTCCTGAGTGGTTTTTGACCAGAGCTAATAACTCCCCTAGAACAATAACCTATTCTTGAATTTATC